>NC_036867.1:11337541-11377763 GCF_002910315.2 Salvelinus sp. IW2-2015 | reverse complement strand
AAATAATAAATGGACACTTCTGATCCAGCAACAATTTAGTGATGCATACAAACTATTTATGGCATGTATTGTCTTATCAATAGCCACATCAATAACATCAGTACTCAACTGGAACAACACACAACATCTATCCGCTTATACCTTGAAGTTGATAACCTGAGTTTTGGTCATTGAAAAGAAGGAAGCTCCTTCTGCTTTAATGCTCAGCCCCCCTCTCTGTCTCAGCCTGGTCTGATGGTTTGGTTGTGCAGTGAAAGCTGGTCCTTGGACGCTCCTTGCATCCTGTACAGCTGCTGGTCAAGGACTTTACCAGGACTCTGTCCAAATGCAGGGTCCTGGGAGGAAATAGCTGTTGGGCAGGGTGTTATAAGAGCCAAACCCTCCACTGAAGTTTTATGTACACCTCTGGAACCACCTGGGGATGTGCAGGTCGGGATATGCCTGTGTCCTGGAGAACTGGATGCAGCACAGAAATCAGCAAGGACTTTTGTCTGAATGAGTGCTGAGATGTTTTCTGTCATGTCTGGCTGGCCTGTTGGGAGGGTCCATCTAGGGCGAGGGTCTGATCTTCGATAGGCAACTTCGTAAGTCACCGAGTAAATGGTGACCAAACACATGACATCATCTTTGCTGGAGTCCATCAAACTGCAGGTAGGAATGCAGGTGGGCACTGGGGCCTGATGCGGGGTGATTAAGAGCTCCTCAGATGCCAGAGCGCTGGGGATGCACAACCTCCTTGCTCTTCATGGGGTTTTTCCGAAAAATCCCATCTCCCTTTGGGTACCAAGAGAGGTTCCCTGCTGGTGAAAGACGGGTGGATCGAGAACGAAAAGAGGCTTTAGCACTCGGGTGGTTCGGGCTGCTGTCAGTCATTGACCCTGTTACGATGCGAGGGGTTTCAATCTGTGTGGCATCATCTTGTCTTTAAGGTCACCTGTAGAAAATCTCTGGCCATTTTTAGAGTCGCTGAGTCGATGCAGGAGCTCCTGACTATGGGCAGGTCCAGATCAAAAGGCACTTCGTCCGGGTGGGGTGCCAGGGAGGTTGATCTCTAACTCACACTCTGACCTAGGACCGCTTTGAGAGCTGGGGAACCAGGAACTACGACCCTTTTAAGAAGTGGACAAGATGACAGGTTCAGGGGAGTCCTTGGGCGCTTCTTCACTTTGTTTTTTTTTTTTCCATCCCTCACTTTGCTCAACCTCCTTCAGCATAGTTTCCTACCATATGGTTGGATCTGAAGGAGCTCCCTGGAATCCTTCATGTCGCCCTAAGTTTGAAGTTTCACTCTGGATAGCGCACACCAGGATTTCCCCAAGGGTCTCTTTGGGAAGAGAGGCATTTTCTGTCCTTTCGGCATCCCGGATGGTTCAGCCTGTGAAGAAATCCTTAAGTGGTTTCTTTCATACTGACGCAGATGGTCTTAGCTGTTGACAAAGCTTCTCCTCTGATATTTAATACACAACTCAATCTAGTATCATCGCAGGTGGGAGCCCCGTGGAGCACTGGCGAAAACTTTCCCCACTTCTTTCCAGTAGCACAGTGCCAGTGGACTCATTTTTCCTGGAAAATAGTCGAACATTCCTTGACAAAGGGTTTCCACCGTAATCCAGAGGCTTGTATTTTGAGAGGACATGGAGGCAATTCTGTGGCGAGCTAGATGATAAGCCAACCTGCGGACTTGTTCTGATGACCAGTATGGGCGTGATCTGTGTGATAAAGGAAAATGAACTGGATCTCATCAGCACTTTACTTCCACTGCCTCTTTCTGCCTGAATCTGAAAGTCATTGCTGAGGGAGCTTCTTGTAATGGCTCTGGAAGTTCAGACTAGTAGGAGGACTGGTGTGATTCTGGGGAGCGATGCGCCTCTCTGACTCAAGTTGAGAAAGTTGAGTACTCTCGCAGCTCAAGTTTCTTGGGTGACTGGGAAATAGTATAGTCTCAACTCTGGATAGGACCCATCAGGGAGGGGATTCTCCCGGCGCGGACCCGTCGCCCTAGCTCACGCCTGAACCCGTCACTCACCCAGACCTGGACTAAAGCATCCGCCAACTCCTGGACAGTCTGTGGTGCAACGTGGCGTTGGTGGATGGAGCGAGACATGATGTCCCAGATGTGCTCAATTGGATTCCGTTCTGGGGAACGGGCGGGCCAGTCCATAGCATCAATGCCTTCCTCTTGCAGGAACTGCTGACACACTCCAGCCACATGAGGTCTGCATTGTCTTGCATTAGGAGGAACCCAGGGCCAACCGCACCAGCATATGGTCTCACAAGGGGTCTGAGGATCTCATCTCGGTACCTAATGGCAGTCAGGCTACCTCTGGCGAGCACATGGAGGGCTGTGCGGCCCCAAAGAAAATGCCACCCCACACCATGACTGACCCACCGCCAAACCGGTCATGCTGGAGGATGTTGCCAGGCAGCAGAACGTTCTCCACGGCATCTCCAGACTCTGTCACGTCTGTCACATGTGTTCATGTGCTCAGTGTGAACCTGCTTTCATCTGTGAAGAGCACAGGGCACCAGTGGCGAATTTGCCAATCTTGGTGTTCTCTGGCAAATGCCAAACGTCCTGCACGGTGTTGGGCTGTAAGCACAACCCCACCTGTGGACGTCGGGCCCTCATACCACCCTCATGGAGTCTGTTTCTGACCGTTTGAGCAGACACATGCACATTTGTGGCCTGCTGGAGGTCATTTTGGCAGGGCTCTGGCAGTGCTCCACCTGCTCCTCCATTTGCACAACAGCATGTGAAATTTATTGTCAATCAGTGTTTGCTTGACTCCAAATCCAGACCTCCATGGGTTGATAAATTTGATTTACATTGATCATTTTTGTGTGATTTTGTTGTCAGCACATTCAACTATGTAAAGAAAAAAGTATTTAATAAGAATATTTCATTCATTCAGATCTAGGATGTGTTATTTTAGTGTTCCCTTTATTTTTKGGGGTGAATCAGCAGGACTAGACCACAGGAGGTTGGTCGCACCTTAATTGGGGAGGACAGGCTCGTGGTAATGGCTGGAGCGGAATCTGTGGAATGGTATCAAATACATCAAACACATGATTTGATGCCATTCCATTTGCGCCGTTCCAGCGATTATTGTGAGCCGTTCTCCCATCGGCAGCCTCCACTGGACTAGACAGAATCTGTGGGGAATGTTGTTTAATCAATAAAGTCACAGTTAGTCTGTCTGCATATCTAATCAATAAGTAATACAACTGCAACTGTTTATGTTTTATATCGGAGTTTGGTTTGATTTCTGACCATATTTGTGTTGTAAACCCTGCGTGTGTGCGTATATGACATGTCGGTATACGTGTGTTTGTGTGTGTGTGCATGTGTGTGTGTGTTTGTTTGCGTGTGTGCGTGCGTGCCTGTGTGTGTGTGCATGTGTTTGTGAAGGTCAGCCACAACTTTAGTCTCTGCTGGCATGGGACAGCTGCTATACAGAGTGCTTAACCAATGGCAACGCCAGAGATCACAAAGATGCCAAATTCCTGGGCTGTGATTGGCAATGTCTAGTGATTATAACCAAAGCCCCTGGTGGCCATCTTTAGGGGCCAGCAGAGCCCTGTTAACACTAACAGTAGAGGAGTCAGGCCAAGACCCCAAACTGATGCTTATTTAAACAAATCTAAATATAATTTATATKTGAGATTTTTCAAAGTAGCCACCCTTTGCCTTGATGACAGCTTTGCATGCTCTTGGCATTCTCTCAACCAGCTTCATGAGGATATGCTTTTACTCCATAACAGTCCTTGAAGACTAATCCCAATCATTAAAAATTGCTGGAAATGAAGCACTAGGTTGGGTTGCTTTGGCTTCACTGATGCAGTTCCTCAACTCAATCCCATTAGCATATCAGGACGTGTGGTTATTCTGTAGGCGTCGTGTTCGTCTCTGGGCTGGAATGTTGTCCAGTTTATACAGATACGTGACGACAGCACTCCATCATTCAATCTTTGTCAATAGCCTGACAAGGGTCCTGGCAGGTTCCACTGACCATTACATAGAAACCAGATTATTGTCCTCCATGCTTTACGAGTGGGATCAATCACATGCGGAGATATCCCGTTCACCCACCACCGGTCTCACAAAGACACGACGGATGGACACCGAAAAAAAAATTCTCCGATTTTGGACTCAGTCAGATCACAGAAGGACAGATTTCCACCAGTCTGAATGTCACAGAAAATTGCTGCGATGTTTCTTTTGGCGCTAAGCAAGTCTCTTCTTCTTATTATGGTGTCCTTTTAAGTGTGGTTTCTTTGCAGCAATTCTACAATTCGAGGCCTGATTCACGCAAGTCTCCTCTGAACAGTTGGATGTTGAGGATGTGTACTGTTACGGTTTTTAGGTTACTCTTGAAGGGCTATTATTTGGGCTAAATCTTGAGTGCAGTTAAAACTTCCTAATGAACTTATTCTTTGCAGAAGATATTCGAGTTAACTTGCTGCTAACGTGCTTTACTTCACAGGGTCGTGAAGAGAGACCATCACAAGTGCCCATGCCGCGGATGTTTTAGTTTACTCTAATGTTTAAAATAATTTGTTACCGACCCATGTGAAATCCCATACTAACAAACACAACAAACAAAAAACAACCAACCGTTTGAAAAAAACACCTCGATATCGGAAGATTGGTTGCAGAACACAAACCCAAGACAAGCAAATAGTGGAAGAGTAAACATAACACATCCTCCTCAAACCTCCAAAATTCCTCGGATGCCAACCTTGAACTCATATGCATCATAGTAGCCATCCCTATCTAATACTTATTGTTCTCAATTTCTGTCCAGGGACAAAACGTGATTCTCTACAGAAAGCTTGTTCCTGACTTTGAGAGAAAACTCGCATATAAACGGCTGGACACCGAAACAGACGAACAGACACACAACATAGAATTCCCACCCAGTCACGACTCCTGACCAACACTATACAAGCTTAAAAACCAACATAAGAACTCTTGGTTTCAGGCACGTCTGTTACAGTACCCCCACCGTCCTGAGGCAATGTGAAGCAGGGGACTGCAGAAACGCAACCCTACAAACTCAAGAGGAGGGTCTGACGTGGGGCATCTGTCCGCAGTCTGAAGATCAAGACATAAGGTGGTCCGGACGAACAGGGCTCCGTCCGGTGGACGAGGACAGCCACTCCACCCTGTCTTTGTCCCCCTCCTTAGCGTCCTTTTCGAGTTCGGCGGACCCTCGCCCACCGACCTTGGCCTAGAATCCTCCCCAAGGCCCCCACATGACTTGGAGGCTTAGACTCGAGGGAGGGGTAGACAGGCATTGTGGTAGCTACCTGGAAACTAGATCAGGCAACTCCGACATTAGGGCAGTCCTCCTGTAACGCTACGACATAAGTGGAACTCCGGAATGGGAGTTGTGCGAGCTACTCACGGGGACTGAGTGGCAGCTCCGGTACTGTTGGACCAGGCAGTAGGCCACAATCTCTGTAGAGTCTGTCAAATTCCATGTTTTCCAGCTCCCTGATGACATCAGCTAGGAGCAGCTCAGACTGTCTATGTGGCAGCTCACTGACTGTTAGGGAGCTCAGACTGTATAGGGCAGGCTCATGACTGTCTGACGGCTCTGAGACGCTCATTGGCCTGTCTGCTTGAGCGGCTCACGGCAGATCCTGTTCTGGTGGCGCTCTGGCAAGCCTCCCTGTCTGTTAGTATTTCCTGCTCTGGTCAGTTCCTGTTCTTTGGTTGGCGGCCCTGGCAATCCTGACTGACGAAGGCCTCTTAGCCGGCTCCTGTACTGACGAACGGCTCTGACGGCTCGGGCACAGTACCGGGCGGCCTCTAACGTCGTGGGACAGCGGATAGGACTCAGCGGCGCTGGCGGAGACGGATAGCTCAGATTGGGCAGCTGGGAGACGGAGCTCAGATGGCGCTGGGGAGACGGATGCTCCTCGATGGCGCTTGCGAGAACGGCCAGCTCTGACGGCGTTACAGAGTGGCAGACGACAGTTCAGGCGCCGTGGGCAGCGGCAGTTCAGAGACCTGCCGCTGGCAGGGACGGGGGCCAGTTCACGGCACCGCTGTGCAGACGGCAGGACTTCGTTGGCGGCTCTGAGACTCCACTATAGGCCTGATGCGTTGTTTTTGTGCCGGAATGGAGGTTACCGGGCTAGGGCTGACGACCCTCAGGGCGGTGCCCGCGAGGGAGCAGGAACCAGGGCACCCGGACTGGACTTCGAGCGGCACTATAGGCTGGTGAGGCGTCCTGCCACACGGTACCGGCGAGAAACTGCGACGATAACAGCCTGGTGGGGTACCGGCTGAGGGGCACGCACCTCAGCGAGTGCGGGAGAAGGAACAGTGCGTTACAGGGCTTCTGGAGACCACAGCAGGAGGCTTGGGGTGGTGCCGGAACTGGGAGGACTGTGGCGGACGACACGCACCTAGGGAGAGTGCGTGAGGAGGAACAGGGCTCTTGGAGATGCACGGAGGAAAGCCGGTGCTTGGGACGTAGGCACATTGCGTGCGGTTACGGAGCTGGGGGCAGGGAACGGTGGCCGCCGGAATACGGACCGATGAAGGGTACTGGTCCCTTGCCACTGAAGCCCTGACCCAACGCTTACCTCGGTGAATTGTCCCCGCGTAGGCGCGTCTGTCGTGCTCGGCGGAGGTAGGAAATACATCCCGCAGCGTGTGTGTGTGTATACGGCGAACCAGGGGACACACTGCACGTAAGGCTTGGTCCGCAGTACAGGAGCCGGCCCGCAGGAGACTTACTGGAGGCCAGGAAATCTGTAAGGCGCTTCTGTTCCTGGCACGTTTGCGCTTCACATGCTCATATTCGGTAGGCGCTCCGCCCACGTGCAGGGGAGAGTGGAATAAACCCTGCACCGGGCTATGCAACGACAGAGAACACCGGTGCGTTCTTGGCCGGCATAACACGGTGTCTGCCCGTACTCCTCGCCTTCGCATTCCGGTAACTCACACATCCTCAGGGCCGGAGTACCGGATTTTAGCTACGACAAGACCAATCATCTTCTCACTCTTCCGCCTCACCTTCCATACCATTGTCAATAATCTCGACCATACTAGGCCTAACACCTAAAAATTCTCAATGTCTCATAATCTCCTTCATCCTGTTCATCCTCTTTCAATCTGTCCTAGGTCCAAACCCTTCCTCCACTATCTCCGACTCGTACCTCAATTAGCCACCTGCTTCCCTTCTGGTAAGTCAGCGGGGACACTGCGCTCAAAATCTCCCACTGACCAGCCATCCTTCCCGTGTGCACTCCCGCCCCAAGAAATTATTGGGGGAGCCTTCTTCGGCTTCCAACCCCACTCTGCCTTGCTAGTTCCCCGCTGCTGCTGCTTGCCGTAGCCGCCCTGTTGCCTGATGGCCACCTGGCTTGGTCCGGTTTGTGGTGGTTCTGTAACGGCTTTCTTCAGGGGTGTAAAGATAGGCTTGAGGACCAATATTGCCAGCGCGGTTAGTGTTCAACATGTTTAATTTGACGACAAGTGAACACTACAAACAACAAACAAAACAACAAACCGTGAAAACCGATACAGACCTATCTGGTGCAGAACACAAACACAGAGACAGGTAACAACCACCCACAAATCCCCAACACAAAACAAGCCACCTATATATGATTCTCAATCAGGGACAACGATTCACAGCTGTCTCTGATTGAGAACCATATTAGGCTGGACACAGAAACAGACGAACTAGACACACAACATAGAATTCCCACCCAGCTCACGCCCTGACCAACACTAAACAAGCAAAACACATAAGAACTCTGGTCAGGACGTTACACTCTGGGTCTTCCGTTTCATCATAGCGCTTGATGGTTTTTTGACTGCACTTGAAGAACCTTTCAAAGTTCATGAAATGTTCCGCATTGACTGACCTTTATGTCTTAAAGTAATGATGGATTATCGTTTCTCTTTGCTTATTTGAGCTGTTCTTGCCGTAATATGGGCTTGGTCTTTTATCAAATAGGGCTATCTCCTGTATACCACCCCTACCTTGTCACAACACAACTGATTGGCTCAAATGTATTCAGAAGGAAAGAAATCCCACAAATGAACTTTTAACACGGCACACCTGTTAATTGAAATGCATTCCAGGTGACTACCTCATGAAGCTGGTTAAGAGGATGCCAAGAGTGTACAAAGCTGTCATCAAAGCAAAGGGTGGCTACTTTGAAGACTCTCAAATATRAAATATATTTYGATTTGTTTAACACTTTTTTGGTTRCTACATGATTCTATATGTGTTATTTCATAGTTGTGATGTCTTCACTATTATTCTACAAAGTAGAAARTAGKAAAAATAATAAAAATAGGAAAAACCCTTGAATRAGTAGGTGTGTCCAATCTTTTGACTGGTACTGTACCTAAGCTATCATTATTATTRTCATTATGTGATAAATATGTGTGGAATGTAGAATATAAAACCACTTGTTTCAGTAATACAGAGAGGTTGGAATAATCTGTTTAAACTTAGATATCCAACGGGGAACAGAATAGAGACTTAAAACYCATCTAGCAGGACAACAATGTCTCATTAGTAGTTTTATATACTGTCAATAGATTTTAAGTGATGCTGTTTTATTAGATATAAAAAACTCTACAAAGCAAATAATAACAATCAAGACAAACATATAAACAATTATAGTAGAGTTGAAAAGGGGAATAATGTCTTCTCAAGTCATTTAAACAATACATTTTTRGATGAAAACATTGTTTTGGACAATGCCCTCATTGGCTTACATGGGTTTCAAACTAGGGCTTGTCCGAGGCTGGTCAGACTACCTGCTATGCAACTGACGTTGTCCTACATCATATTTCCGGGTACTGTCTCCTAATCTTTTGAATTGGCTTGACGAGAATATAATAAAATCTCTGAAAATGCAGTAATTTAAGATATATTTACAGTTACGTATATTTGTGCTTGTGGATGAATTTACTTCTGCCAGATTATTTTATTACGTTTTTGCGCTGAAGACCGTTGCGCTACATTTTTGCCTATTGAAGACCATTGAAAACGTCTGTAAAAGTAACTTTAGCATATAGCGACGACAGTTGCTATCCAACGTAGCGCTGCGATAAATTGCCCTAAATTCTGGGCTGTGGTTTAGCGAAGGGTYAATTGAAGATGGCTCATGCTACATAGGTCCATACCGGAAGCAGAGTTTGACGAAATCACAGAAATTGGGAACGCGCCGATCTTTCCCCATTGAAAGTAGTTCAAAGAAGCTTGAATTCAAGCATTAAAGACACACAAATTAAAACATTTTCTTTGCATTATTACCGGATTATAGCTCCCGTCCAAATGTCTTGAATGATATATATTAACGTCACAGTCACCAGTCAACTCCTTAGATCTGTGTTTATTGTTGTGAATTGTTAKRWATTACTGCACTGCTGGAGCTAGGAACACCACTAGTATTTACAAGAGAGATTATATTTAATTCCTCTTTATTAACACAGACATCATAATAGATTGTTTTATTTTGTGTGTGTAGCTAGTTGCTTGACAAAGTCCTAAAATTTCAGAAGGATACAAAAAAAATATTACATTTTTTACCGCTTGGGGTCAAATTTGTCCCCTGTTGTCCCCTCTTAAAGGGTCATGAAGAGTCAAAATCATGTTTTTTATGAAATTGGATGATATTTAGATGAAACCAGATCAAAGTATGATGACCAAAGTATGAAAAATGACAGTTGCTTCTACATTGATAAAAGTTTAATCATAAAGTTACTGGTCCCCTCCCCCACATCCCTGGGTCGCTCCTCTGTTCAGTTCGCTGCAGCTAGCGACTGGAACGAGCTGCAAAAAACACTCAAACTGGACCGTTTTATCTCCATCTCTTCTTTCAAAGACTAAATCATGGACACGCTTACTGACAGTTGTGGCTGCTTCACGTGATGTATTGTTGTGTCTATCTTCTTGCTTTATGCTCTTGTCTGTGCCCAATAATGTTTGTACCATGTTTTGTGCTGCTACCATGTCGTGCTGCTGCCATGTTGTGTTGCTACCATGTTATGTTTTCATGTGTTGCTGCCATGCTATGTTGTCTTAGGTCTCTTTTTATGTAGTGTTGTGGTGTCTCTCTTGTGGTGATGTGTGTTTTGTTATATATTTTTATTTTATTTTAAAGAGGAGGCCTTTTTACCTTTTGGTAGGCCGTCATTGTAAATAAGAATTTGTTCTTAATTGACATGCCTAGTTAAATAAAGGTAAAATATATTTTTTTATAAAAATATAAAACACTTGGATTCCTTATTAAGGGGACAGGGTGACATCACCCTACCTSTCATTTAAATACACCAATGGTAACATGATATTCTCTTAACTAATTTAAATAAGTACCGCCTTGTAACCAGAAGGCGTGTTTACAGAGGTGTGATTTCTATAGCTAGATAGCTACTCTACTGGTGGCAAATTTTGACTGTAGGGTGTCAGCAAATATAATTAAAAGTTTACCCTATTCATCCATGGCAAAGATWCTTATATATTTCCCCTTACATCTGTGTCTGGTGTTAGCTAGTTACTGGCAAGCTAGGTCTTCAGCCAGCATGGAACAAAAGAGGGGAAGGGTCATTCAAAACTCTGACGCAGTTGTCAAGTCAACACATCCGTCAGTGCTGCKGTGACCCACATCACAACAGATATGCCAAACGGGAGATGTACATATGTTTAAAAAGAAATTGACATCATTGATGCAATTTCAATGTTTAAGTTGCTTTGGGTATGACCAAATTCGCTTGAGATGATTTTACTGCAACACTGCTTACTGCATCCAAGTTTCCTGACAGGCATTTCAAAGAGCTGTCAGTCAAGGCAAGCTTATGAATATAAGCTCCCCGCCCACTCAGCCTGTCTTTTCAAACTTTCTGGTAGTTAGCCATGAGAGAAAATGTACTTTTTCTAAAATGTTGAGCATTTCTTTCTAAAACAAATATTATGGGTGATATTTCAGTCACTCAAAAGGATATTTTGCATGGGAATCAGAATGACTGCTAAGCATGACCTTTAAAAGAATGAAAGGGATTTAACAAGGCGACCATGGGCTAATTTGAATGGGCGCCAACGGCAGATTAGGATTTTTACATCTGTACCCCAGTGCGACCCACGACCACAGTGAAATGTCACAATGAGGGAGTACAAGTTCTTCCATAGATTCTTCCTCAAACGTTTCCGTAGACGCTTGTAATTCATAGAGTTTACATGCAATGCTTTTCTCGATGCCTTCCCAGTTAATACAATCTAACATGCTGTTGGGATCTTTAATACAACCTAACATGCTGTTGGGATCTTTATAGTCATTGTATTGGTATTCTGACCCTGGGTGCATATAAGATATCTAGACACTTCTCATCTTACTCACTTCTGTCTTTGGGTCGTCCTGTGCATCTCACAGGTTTGAATGCCTTTCTCTCGTCTGTAGTCTTTTGTGCTTTGGTATTCTCCTTTCTGCTCTTCTCCAGTTTCAACTGGTCCGCCATGTTCCTAGTCATGCACAGTGGCCAGTCTGTTGATCTGGAAGCTTCTGTCTGTGACCGGAGCTCTACACTCAGGGACGTATTAGAGGAGTCCAGTGTGCTTTAAATACACTGTCAACTTAATGTGAGTTAATCCATTTACCTGATGGGGTGGCAGGAAGGACATTTTGCTGCCAAACAAGAGGTCGGGAGTTCAAATCTCAGGAAGGCCTGAGTCCCAAATGTGCTCACAGCAGAGAATGGCTTTTGATTGTGAAGTATTTTTACATGTTTAATTATCATCAGAAATCTTCTATTCCTGGCATCCCGGCTTCCTTTAAGTTACTGTAAAATGTAGTGATGGGGAAACTAAGCTCCTTCAGCATTGATGCGTTCCAGCCAGTTGTGTAGAAAATAGGTTCATTACTCAAGGCTTTGATCAACACAGTGTACACTAGTGRCACCTGCTGTTTAAATTAATTTAGAGCTGCCAAATTAATATAGATGACTGTCCCACACACTTTAGCGCTTGCGCAGAGTAGCCTTTTTATCTTCTACCGAAACCAATACCATACCAATCTGGTGGTTAAGTCCCAAATGGCACCCTATTCCCTATATAGTGCACTACTTATGACCAGGGCACGTAGGGTGCACTATATAGCGGATAGGGTGCAATATGGGATGTAAACCTAGATACACATACAACCCTTAAAGACCTCCTTAGAGGAAAGCATGAGTTACATTCTCTAAAGGTTCATGTATTCATGAAGCCACAGAGCAGTTTGTATAGGTTTCTCTAAACAAGTCACTGGCCAATCAGAACATGCTACATTGCGAAATATGTGGTTGCTTCAAGTTGTATAGTCTTTTATGTTTTGCTTTGGAATCAACTCCAATTCCAATGTTAGTCCGTTATAGTTAGTTAAATGGCTTACAGAAACGAAATAACAAAATCTAGACTTAACTTTGCTAAATACGTTAGCTTGAACCCATTTGCAGTCTACMTTGTTCTAAGTAATTGCATGACTTCAATAGCATTCACACTGATATAGGGGTTCTGCCTACTGTAAATTGCATTATGGCTGAGCATGGACATGCCACAAACATAGTCAATAAGCAAGATTCAATGAATTATTGACAAGGCCTGAAAATTGAACGAATAATTTGAATCAAATTCTAAACAAAACAACTTGTTCTAATTGGATTTGTCACACTTACATTCGCCGTAATTTCTCCCAGTGGGGCATATAATATTAAAACAACGCATACCATGGAGGGTTTTACGCACATCCAAACTTTTCACAGTAGCTGGACAAATATCCAATATAAATAGAAAGGGAGAATGTCCACTCACTGTTATACTGCCGCCAAATAGGCCTATGTTTTATGAACATAATCGGAACCATTTTACAGATCAGATCACATTCACACATCTCCAGAAGTTCCATTACAAGCGAGCCACGGACGTTGTCACCATAAAACCGCAGTTTGGTTGCAATAAAATTGAACGAAAAACAAGTCATTTCTACAGGTTACAGATCACTTCTAAATACGAGGTACTCATCTCTCGTTTCATGATGGGCATGGACACGTAGCCTAAATTATGGAGGGGGTTTTACGCACGTCCAAAACGGGACCTAAATGCCTACAATAATGTGGGCTTGCCTACTGTCTAATGCATAGATAAAAAAGGAATGTCCGCTAATTGTTTTACTCCTCTCAAACTTTATATTTTAATAAAGCTATATTAATTAGGATTTATTTCTGAGCGGTCTCAGGAGCCAAACCCTTTAATGACAGTTTTGACAATGATTACATTAG
The DNA here is from genome assembly GCF_002910315.2 of Salvelinus sp. IW2-2015. NCBI lineage: Eukaryota > Metazoa > Chordata > Actinopteri > Salmoniformes > Salmonidae > Salvelinus > Salvelinus sp. IW2-2015. Next base: position 11,364,475 of record NC_036867.1, on the reverse strand, counting down.
GCAGACAAAAAAGCCTTCATTGAGAGGAGGGGAGACTATGCTTGGTTTTTAATCAAATAAAACAAAATGCGGAAAACACATTCGTTTTTTATGTTTCTAAATACAACGTATACAGGCACCAAAAGCACATTGGGCTACTATTGTTCCATGCGCAGCGTGCGTCACGGGTTGATAGGCTGCATTTCCGCCGTCAAAATACATGCCATAACCAACTGCTTTGCCTCTAAAACCAGCTTTTGGTTGGTCTTAAATATCTCCTTCGGCGCTGCCTGAAATTAGGATTTTGGATCGTGTTTTTAAGGACACACCTCAAATATTTCCACCCGCCCATCTGAGCGCAAACGAGCTGATGTAAGACAGGTAAATTGGTGAACCTGGCGTTAGTACTGGAAAATGCCAGTGAGCCAGATTATACATGTTGAAAATGCAAACTAACGTGCGTTTGTCACTAGCACCGCCTTAACGCCAGCCGAAAATAGAGCCCCTGATCACATATGGAGCCAAGATATCTACTGTTTTAGATCTAAGGTTCAACAAGAATTTCTGAATGTTTTCTTCAATAGACAATACCCAGTCAAATGTAATATCATGGATTAGAAGGCCTGAGGTGACTCACCTATTACTGTATTTGTTAGTGACAGAGATCTTGTATTCATCMATTTTCAAACCTGTGGCCTTGACCAAGTGAGATTCTAAGTGAGTATGTTATCATTAAACAAAATCGCTAAGCAGTGTACTTCAAAGTCGAAGCACTGTGCCGATGCTTGTATCACTTTATCAGAAATACTTGATCAATGACATCTGAAGCTTCGTTTCGTCGAACAACCACCTGATTATTTTGGTATTGGTTTGGTAGAAGACAAAAAGGCTATGCTGTGCACGAGCTATGGAGTGTGGGACATCATCTATAATAATTTAGCTACCCTAAATTATTTTGACCAGCAGGTGCCACTAGTGTACACTGTATTGATCAAAGCCTTGAGTAATGAACCTATTTTTGACACATGTCACGCCCTGACCGTAGATTGCTTTGTATGTTTCTATTTTTAGTTTGGTCAGGGTGTGATGTGGGTGGGTATTCTATGTTGTAGGTCTAGGTTTTCTATTTCTATGTGTTTGGCCTGGTATGGTTCTCAATCAGAGGCAGCTGTCTATTGTTGTCTCTGATTGAGAGCCATACTTAGGTAGCCTGTTTTCCCACTTTTTTTTGTGGGTGGTTATTTTCTGGTTAGTGTTTGTTGCACCTGTCAGAACTGTTCGTTTGTCGTTTTTGTTGTTTTGTTCAGTGTTCAGTTGTTTATTAAAATAATGAACACTTACCACGCTGCACCTTGGTCCTCCTCTCCTTCTCCCGACCACGTTCGTTACAACACAATTGGCTGGAAACTTCAATGCCTTGGGAAACTTTGTTTCCCCATCACCAGTTTTACCCTAATACCGTGTCCTGAAACACATGGTTTACAGGCCACATCAGGCATACAAATCACATTATGCTGGTGTAATTCCTATTGGATTCCAGCCAAAGTGGGGATATCCAACATTCTGACATTTTATTCCACCGCARCCTACATTCAGAATGACTGTCGGGTTGGGAAGACAAAGATAGGAGACTACCTAAACCATCCAAACTGGAACAAMCATTTCAGTAATGGGTTCAATAAGTCCAAGTAATTGATTGGATTAGTTTGATCTATTATTCACCTTGTAATAAAGCCAAAGTCACTAAGGCCTTACAGTAATCTAGATCATATCTGTCTGAACGGAATGGTTTTGACGTCATCAATGGATTGGGACATCCAGAGTGTATAAGCCCAGAGTCCGTAACAGTGGGTGAACTGCTGGCCTGTGTGTGTGGGATTGATAAAACCAACCAGGAGAGGACAGAGCCCTCTGTTTAGGTTGGCAATACTGTACGTTAACAGTCAATTATAATACATTCTCCTACACAAAGATACATTTAATTTAAGTTCCACTTTAATTGTCAATTGCCTGTGATTGCACCTCGATTTGTAAAATTTGTCATCTGATTTCAGGACTAACAACACTTTGTGTATCTTGCTTTTAGCTGAGTTACTCAAAGTTATTGTATTGGATAAGAGAACCATCTTTAAATCATGAGATTTTTATTGAGGTCTTTAAAAAAGCATAACTTTGCCTCCTCTACTATTAGTGTGAACAGGGCTCTGTTGGCCCCTAAAGATGGCCGCCAGGGGCTTTGGTTGCAATCACTAGATGTTGCCAATCACAGCCCAGGAACTTGAAATCTTTGTGATCTCTAACGATGCCCTTGGTTAAGCACTCTGTATAGCAGCTGTCCCTTGCCAGCAGAGACTAAAGCTATGGCTGACCTTCACACAAGCACGCATACACATATACACACACACACACACTAAATACTTCCTCTAATAGCAACCTTAGTATTTCCCTAAAAACAACCTTACTAACGTTAGCCACCTAGCCATCTAGGTAACGTTAGCCACAACAAATTGGAATTCGTAACATATCGTAAATATTGCAAATTCGTAACATATTGTATGAATTGCAATTCTTTACATATCATACGAAATGGATGATGGACATCCACAGGAGAGGAGGATTTACATTTACTATGTTACTTCTACCCCTGAGTCCAGGTTGCTGAGCAAGGTAGCTTACTTCTCTCCTCAAACAGGCTTATATTAGTATTAAAAAATTGCTGAACATTAGTGACCAAACTGTTGCTATTACTTGGACTCTCATTGTTTTAGGCTACTCAATCAAGAGCTGTAAGAGGAATAGAGAGAGAGASGAGGAAAGAGAGCGAGGAGGGAATAGAAAGTAGGGAAGGGAGAGAGGCCAGTGGAGATGCCAGTGGAGTTTAGTGAATTGTGCAATAAGGAAACCGTGAAGAAAGAGATATGTTTAAATGATAAACTAATACATAGGTCTATATTAATACATTTGTATGCTAGCCTGTATATAAGGCTATATATTATGCTACTACAGTGAATCATGCTGACCACATGTGCTATGCTACAGACAGAGACAAAGAAAAATATCTGCTGGAGATTACCCTTATCAATAAGTGGCTACACAGATTTAGTCACTCATTCCGATCTGATCTTGTTCCATGCTGCTCTGAACTTGCTAGTCATGGCTGTATCGGAGGGATGGATGCCTTTCCACAATGTTATTAATTTATTTCCTGGGACAACGTGGTGTAGGTGGCCGTTTCCTCCTCTTTCCTTTCTCTTTCTTCCCTCTCCTCCCTCCTTCTCCTCTCCTCCTTCCTGTGATCCCTCGCTCCCAGTCATGGTTGGCTAATGGTTAACCAGCATAGCCATCGTCTCCTCCTTTCTTCTCCCTCCTCCTCCTCTTCTCCATCCTCCTCCCTCCTCTCCTTCTTCCTGTGGTCCCTCCCTCCCAGTTGGCTAATGATTAACCAGTCCAGCCGGTTTGGGGATGGATGGATGCTATCTGAAATTAGACACTGCAAATTGTTACACACAATGCAAAGCAATTAATAACAACATTGCAGAAAGAGATGGTCCTCTAGTCTATCCAGCGGGAATGTAGCCTGGCGGAATCAGCTTGGCCTTGATAGCTCACCTTCTGTTTCACAAAACAACGTGAGTGCAGCGGTCAGTCTGCATTACCAGGCTAGGATAAATGTATTCTACTTTCTCAAAGGTAGTGCATAATGTAGGGAATAGGGAACCATTTGGGATGCAGAACATAAATTGCAGACATAAAATGGGAGAGGCCTTGTCATTCTATTCTGCATGAGATTCTCTCTATATCCCATATTTCAATCTGCAGTATAGTGAAACCTGACAACCACACACTAGACTAGCTCCTCAATAGAACTGCACCCAAAATGGCACCATATTCCCGATATAGTGCACTACCTTTGACCATAAAGCTCTGGTGAAAAGGAGTGTACTATATAGGGAATAGGGTGCCATTTGGTACACATCTTAGGACCCATTCAGGCAGCCTTCCTGAACACTGATTGACTCCCAAAACTCAATAAGAGGATCAATAAGGACCATCATCGCCCATCGACAGACAGGCAGGCCTCCTCCATGGAAAACACAGACACACACCATCATGGAACGSCTATGGCAGCATCCCAAACGGCAACCTATATACAGTAACGTTGGGGAATGTGGTGCCATTTGGGACAAATCTCTTTCATCACTGAACAATGGTCTTCTATCTCTGTCTCAGCCCACAGCCTGCTAATCAATACACACTGACAGAGAAGGAGCAGAGGAGATGAAACCTCAAGGCTTTATAAACAGGGATAGAGAGGAGGGAACTAGGAAATGTAAGCTAGCCTAGGGATTAGGGTTAGGGGTTAAGGTTAAGGTTAGGGGTTAAGGTTAAGGTTAGGAGTTAGGGGTTAAGGTTAGGGGAAAGGTAAGCTAACATGCTAAGTATTTAAAGTAGCTAAAAAGTAGTAGTAAGTAGTTGTAAACTTCCTAATTAGCTAAAATGCTGAAGATGTCCGTGATGTGATTCGAACATGCAACCATGCCACAGGGGCACGTGCCCCTTCAGATTTCTCCTGTTAAAAAAATTTGAACAATTGTTGTTGTTGTTGYTTCTCTTTAATACTACTAGCCACCTAGCAATTTTATGAAGTAGGCTTTAGCTAGCCCAGATAGATTCCCAATCGTCCAACCTCATAWCTAGCTACCAAGAAGCCATTTCAKGCTATCAAGATAGAGTAGCTAGCTTGTCTAACTACAGGTAACTGGCAAAATAAAGGAAACAAAGTGTTTTAATAGGGCGTTGGGCCACCACAAGCCAGAACAGCTTCAATGCACCTTGGCATAGATTCTACAAGTGTCTGGAACTCTATTGGAAGGATGCGATACAATTCTTCCACAATTCTTCAAATTCTTCTTCTTTTTGTTGATGGTGGTGGAAAACATTTTGTTTGGCGACAATCCAGATTCTCCCATAAGTCTTCAATTTGGTTGAGGTCTGGTGACTGATGTCATGGCATATGGCTTACATCGTTTTCATGCTTATCAAACCATTCAGTGATCGCTCATGCCCTGTGGACGGGGGCATTGTCATTTATTTGTTTATTTTTTTTCACCTTTATTTTACCAGGTAGCCTAGTTGAGAACAAGTTCTCATTTACAACTGCGACCTGGCCAAGATAAATCAAAGCGGTGCGACACAAACAACAACACAGAGTTACACATGGAATAAACAAACATACAGTCAATAACACAATAGAAAAAAAGTCTATATACAGTGTGTGCAAATGAGGTAGGATAAGGGAGGTACGGCAATAAATAGGCCATAGTGGTGAAATAATTACAATATAACAATTGAAAACTAGAGTGATAGATCTGCAGATGATGAGTGTGCAAGTAGAGATACTGGGGTGCAAAGGAGCAAAATAAATAAAATAAATAACAGTATGGGGACGAGGTAGTTGGATGGGCAATTTACAGATGGGCTGTTTACAGATGGGCTATGTACAGGTGCAGTGATCTGTGAGCTGCTCTGACAGCTGGTGCTTGAAGTTAGTGAGGGAGATATGAGTCTCCAGCTTCAGAGATTTTTGCAGTGTGTTCCAGTCATTAGCAGCAGAGAACTGGAAGGAAAGGCAGCCAAAGGAGGAATTGGCTTTGGGGGTGACCAATGAAATATACCTGCTGGAGCGCGTGCTACGGGTGGGTGCTGCTATGGTGACAGGTGAGCTGAGATAAGACGGGGCTTTACCTAGCAAAGACTTATACATGACCTGGACRAATATGAAGCGAGGGCCAGCCAACGAGAGCATACAGGTTGCAGTGGTGGGTAGTATATGGGGCTTTGGTGACAAAACGGATGGCATTGTGATAGACTGCATCCAATTTACTGAGTAAAGTGTTGGAGGCTATTTTGTAAATAACATCGCCAAAGTCAAGGATCGGTAGGATAGTCAGTTTTACTAGGGTATGTTTGGCAGCATGAGTGAAGGATGCTTTGTTGCGAAATAGGAAGCTGATTCTAGATGTCATTTTGGATTGGAGATGCTTAATGTGAGTCTGGAAGGAGAGTTTACAGTCTAACCAGACACTTAGGTATTTGTAGTTGTCCACATATTCTAGKTCAGAACCATCCAGAGTAGTGATGCTGGACGGGAGGACAGGTGTGGGCAGCGATCGGTTGAAGAGCATGCATTTAKTTTTACTTGCATTTAAGAGCAGTTGGAGGCCACGGAAGGAGAGTTGTATGGCATTGAAGCTCGTCTGGAGGTTAGTTAACACGGTGTCCAAAGAAGGGCCAGAAGTATACAGAATGGTGTCGTCTGCGTAGAAGGGGATCAGAGAGTCATCAGCAGCAAGAGCGACATCATTGATGTATACAGAGAAAAGAGTCGGCCCGAGAATTGAACCCTGTGGCACCCCCATAGAGACTGCCAGAGGTCTAGACAACAGGCCCTCTGATTTGGCACACTGAACTCTGTCTGAGAAGTAGTTGGTGAACCAGACGAGGCAGTCATTTGAGAAACCAAGGCGGTTGAGTCTGCCAATAAGAATTTGGTGATTGACAGAGTCGAAAGCCTTGGCCAGGTCGATGAATACAGCTGCACAGTATTGTCTCTTATCCATGTCGGTTATGATATCGTTTAGGACCTTGAGCGTGGCTGAGGTGCACCCATGACCAGCTCGGAAACCAGATTGCATAACGGAGAAGGTACGGTGGGATTCGAAATGGTAGGCGATCTTTTTGTTAACTTGGCTTTCGAAGACCTTAGAAATAATGGCCTGCCCAGCATTTTATACATGACCCTAAGCATGATTGGATGTTAATTTCTTAATTAACTCAGGAACCATGTTTGGAAGCACCTGCTTTCAATATACTTTGTATCCCTCATTTACTCGTGTTTCCATTATTTTGGCAGTTACCTGTATCTTAGCTGTCATTCCTGCTGGCAAGGTTGGTAGACTTTAGAAAAGCAAGCAAAAACTAAGTGTATTGAATAAGACTCACATTCCTTTAAATCTTTTACCTAGATTTTAGCAGAGATGCAGAAAAGCACATTTAGTTTCTTTAAAAAAAGAACCACCAGTCAGGAGGATAAAGACAGCTCAAGAGGTCCAAATCAAATCAAATACTATTTGTCACATGCGATGAATATAGAAGACGAGAGAGGACGAGGAGACGGCTATGATGGTTAACCATTAGCCAACCGTGACTGGGAGCGAATGACCACAGGAAGGAGGAGAGGAGGGAGGAGAGAGGAGGAGACGGCTATGCTGGTTAGCCATTAGCCAACCATGACTAATGGTTATCTTAGCTGTCATTCCTGCTGGCAAAGTTGGTAGACTTTAGCAAAGCAAGCAGGCAATAACTAAGTGTACTGAATAAGACTCACATTCCTTTAAATCTTTTACCTAGATTTTAGCAGAGATGCAGAGAAGCATATTTCGTTTCTTTAAAAAAAAGACGCACCAGTCAGGAGGATAAAGACAGCTCAAGAGGTCCAAATCAAATCAAATACTATTTGTAACATGCGCCAAATACAACAGCTAAACTTACATTGAAAAGCTTACTTACAAGCCCGTAACCAACAATGGAGTTTTAAGAAAATATGTTTAAAAAAAGTAGGCGATAAGAAAAACAAGTCATTAAAAAGCAGCAGTAAATAACAACAGCGGGGCTATATACAGGGGGTACAGGTACAGAGTCAATGTGCCCGGGCACCAGTGTCGAGGTAATTGAGGTAATATGTACATGCACAGTTGAAGTCGGAAGTTTACATACACCTTAGCCAAATACATTTAAATTCAGTTTTTCACAATTCCTGACATTTAATCCTAGTAAACTCCCGGTTAGTTAGAATCACCACTTAATTTTAAGAATGTGAAATGTCAGAATAATAGTAGAGAGAATTTACATTTACATTTACATTTAAGTCATTTAGCAGACGCTCTTATCCAGAGCGACTTACAAATTGGTGCATTTACACCTTATGACATCCAGTGGAACAGCCACTTTACAATAGTGCATCTAAATCTTTTAAGGGGGGGGGGGGTGAGAAGGATTACTTTATCCTATCCTAGGTATTCCTTAAAGAGGTGGGGTTTCAGGTGTCTCCGGAAGGTGGTGATTGACTCCGCTGCCTGGCGTCGTGAGGGAGTTTGTTCCACCATTGGGGGGCCAGAGCAGCGAACAGTTTTGACTGGGCTGAGCGGGAACTGTACTTCCTCAGGGTAGGGAGGCGAGCAGGCCAGAGGTGGATGAACGCAGTGCCCTTGTTTGGGTGTAGGGCCTGATCAGAGCCTGAGGTACGAGGTGCCGTTCCCCTCACAGCTCCGTAGGCAAGCACCATGGTCTTGTAGCGGATGCGAGCTTCAACTGGAAGCCAGTGGAGAGAGCGGAGGAGCGGGGTGACGTGAGAGAACTTGGGAAGGTTGAACACCAGACGGGCTGCGGCGTTCTGGATGAGTTGTAGGGGTTTAATGGCACAGGCAGGGAGCCAGCCAACAGCGAGTTGCAGTAATCCAGACGGGAGATGACAAGTGCCTGGATTAGGACCTGCGCCGCTTCCTGTGTGAGGCAGGGTCGTACTCTGCGGATGTTGTAGAGCATGAACCTACAGGAACGGGCCACGCCTTGATGTTAGTTGAGAACGACAGGGTGTTGTCCAGGATCACGCCAAGGTTCTTAGCGCTCTGGGAGGAGGACACAATGGAGTTGTCAACCGTGATGGCGAGATCATGGAACGGGCAGTCCTTCCCGGAGGAAGAGCAGCTCCGTCTTGCCGAGGTTCAGCTTGAGGTGGTGATCCGTCATCCACACTGATATGTCTGCCAGACATGCAGAGATGCGATTCGCCACCTGGTTATCAGAAGGGGGAAAGGAGAAGATTATTGTGTGTCGTCTGCATAGCAATGATAGGAGAGACCATGTGAGGTTATGACAGAGCCAAGTGACTTGGTGTATAGCGAGAATAGGAGTAGAGAGCCTGGGGGACACCAGTGGTGAGAGCACGTGGTGGGAGACAGATTCTCGCCACGCCACCTGGTAGGAGCGACCTGTCAGGTAGGACGCAATCCAAGCGTGGGCCGCGCCGGAGATGCCCAACTCGGAGAGGGTGGAGAGGAGGATCTGATGGTTCACAGTATCAAGAGCAGCCGATAGGTCTAGAAGGATGAGAGCAGAGGAGAGAGAGTTAGCTTTAGCAGTGCGGAGCGCCTCCGTGAACAGAGAAGAGCAGTCTCAGTTGAATGACTAGTCTTGAAACCTGACTGATTTGGATCAAGAAGGTCATTCTGAGAGAGATAGCGGAGAGCTGGCCAAGGACGGCACGTTCAAGAGTTTTGGAGAGAAAAGAAAGAAGGGATACTGGTCTGTAGTTGTTGACATCGGAGGGATCGAGTGTAGGTTTTTTCAGAAGGGGTGCAACTCTCGCTCTCTTGAAGACGGAAGGGACGTAGCCAGCGTCAGGATGAGTTGATGAGCGAGGTGAGGTAAGGGAGAAGGTCTCCGGAAATGGTCTGGAGAAGAGAGGAGGGGATAGGTCAAGCGGGCAGGTTGTTGGGCGGCCGGCCGTCACAAGACGCGAGATTTCATCTGGAGAGAGAGGGGAGAAAGAGGTCAAGCACAGGGTAGGGCAGTGTGAGCAGAACCAGCGGTGTCGTTTGACTTAGCAAACGAGGATCGGATGTCGTCGACCTTCTTTTCAAAATGGTTGACGAAGTCATCTCGCAGAGAGGGAGGAGGGGGGGGGGAGGGGAGGAGGATTCAGGAGGGAGAGAAGGTGGCAAAGAGCTTCCTAGGGTTAGAGGCAGATGCTTGGAATTTAGAGTGGTAGAAAGTGGCTTTAGCAGCAGAGACAGAAGAGGAAATGTAGAGAGGAGGGAGTGAAAGGATGCCAGGTCCGCAGGGAGGCGAGTTTTCCTCCATTTCCGCTCGGCTGCCCGGAGCCCTGTTCTGTGAGCTCGCAATGAGTCGTCGAGCCACGGAGCGGGAGGGAGGACCGAGCCGGCCTGGAGGATAGGGGACATAGAGATCAAAGGATGCAGAAAGGGAGGAGAGGAGGGTTGAGGAGGCAGAATCAGGAGATAGGTTGGAGAAGGTTTGAGCAGAGGGAAGAGATGATAGGATGGAAGAGGAGAGGGTAGCGGGGGAGAGAGAGCGAAGGTTGGGACGGCGCGATACCATCCGAGTAGGGGCAGTGTGGGAAGTGTTGGATGAGAGCGAGAGGGAAAAGGATACAAGGTAGTGGTCGGAGACTTGGAGGGGAGTTGCAATGAGGTTAGTGGAAGAACAGCATCTAGTAAAGATGAGGTCGAGCGTATTGCCTGCCTGATTAATTTCAGTTTTTATTTCTTTCATCACATTCCCAGTAGGTCAGAAGTTTACATACACTCAATTAGTATTTGGTAGCATTGCCTTTCAATTGTTTAACTTGGGTCAAACGTTCTGAGTAGCCTTCTACAAGCTTCCTAGTTGGGTGAATTTTGGCCCATTCCTCCTGACAGAGCTGGTGTAACTGAGCGGGTTTGTAGGCCTCCGTGCTCGCACACGCTATTTCAGTTCTGCCCACAAATTTTCTATAGGATTTAGGTCAGGGCTTTGTGATGGCCACTCCAATACTATGACTTTGTCCTTAAGCCATTTTGCCACAATTTAGGAAGTATGCTTGGTGTCATTGTCCATTTGGAAGACCCATTTGCGACCAGTCTGGCTCTTTTATAGCGGTTTTGGAGCAGTGGCTTCTTTCTTGCTGAGCGGCCTTTCAGGTTATGTCGATATAGGACTTGTTTTATTGTGGATATAGATACTTTTGTGCCCGTTTCCTCCAGTATCTTCACAAGGTCCTTTGCTGTTGTTCTGGGATTGATTTGCATTTTTCGCACCAAAGTACGTTAATCTCTAGGAGAAAAAACGTGTCTCCTTCCTGAGCGGTATGACGGCTGCGTGGTCCTATGGTGTTTATACTTGCGTACTATTGTTTGTACAGATTGGCGTTTGGAAATTGCTCCCAAGGATGAACCAGACCTGTGGAGGTCTAAAGAAAATATTCTGAGGTCTTGGATGATTTCCTTTGATTTTCCCATGATGTCAAGCATAGAGGCACTGAGTTTGAAGGTAGGCCTTGAAATACATCCACAGCTACACCTCCAATTGACTCAAATGATGTCAATTAGCGTATCAGAAGCTTCTAAAAGCCATGACATCATTTTCTGGAATTTTCCAAGATGTTTAAAGGCACAGTCAATTTAGTGTATGTAAACTTCTGACCCACTGGAATTGTGATACAGTGAATTATAAGTGAAGTAATCTGCCTGTAAACAATTGTTGGAAAAATGACTTGTGTCATGCACAAAGTAGATGTCCTAACTGACTTGCCAAAACTATAGTTTGTTAATAAGAAATTTGTGGAGTGATTGAAAAACTAGTTTTAATGACTCCAATCTAAGTGTATGTAAACCTCCGACTTCAACTGTAGGTAGAGTTATTAAAGTGACTATGCATAGATAATAACAGAGATGCTTGGATATGCAAGCCCCTCTCCGGACCACCCCCCCAGCCATCCTCACGTACTTTGTGCCCCCTCAGATGTCTGGTGTGCATGACACCCCTCATTATAGTAGGTGTACTGTAATATGACATACAGAATTGTACTTGCCACAGAGCTGCCTTTAAGATACTGTCAAATTCATGGCAAATCTTTACAGGGTTTTTAACAGAGTACCCCTGCTCTAGGTTATTTGAAGGTGGGGGCTAATAGTTATACTAATGCTTTATTTACAGTTTATTCACATAGCTCCAATGTGTTTACCTATGTAGGCTAATTAATAACAAAGCTAATACGATATTGAATAAAACATAGGCTATTTAAATACATTTTCCCTTATAGAGAACATTATGCTAGAAAACATACTTGATTTATATGGAGAAAACTACAGCAACAAACAACAAACGCAAGGCTTTACAATTAATTCACATACATTGAGTTTACAAGCTGCATGGCATTTGAATTGAAAGTATTCCTTACTTTTAATTCAAATGCCATGCAGCTTCTGGATAAGTGGCTGCATGCAGTAAGGGGTTCTTTCAAGAATAGAGGCGATTGTGCAAATAGCCAATTCATTCCCGCAGTCAATCCCCGGTGGGGTCAACGAGGGTCCCAGCTGTCGATTGCAACGCTGTGTTCTGAATGAGCTGAGCGGCTGACCAATAATTTTGGAACTTTGTGTCTCACAGTCCACATAATCGATTACATTTATAGCGAAACATACACCATCTTTTCTGACGCTCCGTGTGTCGTTTTCACGACAATCAGAGTAGGCTAGAGCAGACAATCACCACTTGTTTCTCATGTTTGGAGAGAACGTAAGGGAAATTAAGGGAGAGCATGGCGATGGAAGGACTACAAATCCCGGTCGCTTGTGTGAAAAATAATTCGCCCCTTCACATTAGACTATTCCCCCACACCATCCACAATCTCATTCACTGAGTGGCAGCGTCGGAGACAACAGCCTACTTCCGTCTCTCGGTCCTGCGCGAGGTTTCGAGCCTCAATACGGTAAACGATGGCATCTTACGGTCGCTTTTCTCTTTACATTGTCTGGAAGTTTGGTGTCAACATAATAGTTAGGTTCAAGAACGGTTACAGTTGTATGTCGGGATAGTTACATGAATCATGTAGCCTATATTTTCTGAAAGGGTAACCAGTGGTGTTTTTCATTGTTCTCTGAATTCATCGCTTGACAGAACGGGAGATTTGCTATGGCAGGTTTTACTTTCGGCTCAATTATGTTGATTTATTTTGTAAGAAATTACTGTTTCTTGTTGACCGTTATTCATCGAATATGTAACCTATATCGTATGACTTGTTTCTAAAATGACACAATGTTGCCAGTAGGATATAGGAAAGACGAACCACGATGGATATGTAACAAATGTAACAACCTTGTATACATTGAGAATAGCCTATTTGTCAATCAATCAAATGTATTTATAAAGCCCTTCTTACATCAGCTGATGTCACAAAGTGCTGTCAGGTGAATGCTTTTGTGATAAATTGTCTCCACTGTCATTTCTCTGTAGGATTCTGCTCAGCTGTTTGAGAGTGAAACAAGCTTCCTACGAGGACTTCATGCAGTGACAACGAAACAAAGAGCTATCAAATCACCACTGACCAGAAAAACAGGATTGAAAAAAAAAATAACTATACAAAGGACCTATTATCGTCTCCAAATCCAAACATCTCAGATAGCTTACATAGTTCCCTTAGTGTTTTGCTTGCGTGTTGCCTGTCAACAGAATTACTCCATAGAAATAACGGTCGGTCTGKCTCGCTGGAATCACACAGTTGAAAAACGTTTTGTTTTTCTATCCAACCCAGATAGCGCTGTCTGTATTGGTTAGTTGTTTGTGAGATATTTGTATTTATTTATTTTAGCCCAAGTGAGGAGCATACATAGTATGTTTGTGATAAAAGCAAAGCAGCATTGCTCTGCTAAGTGCAAACAGCAATGCAGCTGAATCATGTCCATTGCTAGAGAGTCCCACCGGCACCAACACACGTCTCCATATCTACTGTCAGGGCAGTGTACTTTCTACTGCTGTCTGCCCAAAAGTAGTAGTAGTCACACTAGTACTGTGTGCTAATGTGGCTCTAGCTATCCACTCTGAGACACTAGCCACCAGAAAGAGTAGTTGCTGCCAGAGCAACAGCTAATGGGGATCCAAATAAGCTAAACTGAGATACAGTGATACTCAAGCCTTAGTTATCTTCAGTAGCCCAACAAACACAATGATGTTATCAGACAACGACGAGATGGGCTCCGACCTATCAGATTCCCTGGAGGTCCGTGAGGTCCTACAGTTCCAGAACCAGTATCAGTACATGACCCATGATACAGGGAGCTGCTTCAAGTCCAAGAGTCTCCCCATCCTGAATGGGCCCTGTCTGTCAGGCTGTGATGAGCCTCTGCTGGGGGAACCACGTCTGGTCCAAACCACCCAAACCTCCATGGCCACAGCAGCCACCGAGCACCACAGCAGCCAGCTCCATCCCCAAACCCCCACTGACCCTGACTCTAGCCAGGCAGAGTCTCCCTCCTCTCTGACAGACTTCACGCTCCAGTCCCCCTCGGCCTCCAGCCTGGTGGGGCTGAGAAGCTCCATGGCCACTGGGGCCAGGGATAAGAAACTAGGCTTCTCTTTAACCCGCTTCCTCCGTATCCCCGCCAGGAAGTATGTGCAAGCCATCCTGGCCGACTCGCGCTGCTTCCTGTTCTGCATGTGCTACCTGACGTTCATCCAGTCGCTGATGGTATCGGGCTACCTGAGTAGCGTCATCACCACCATCGAGAAGCGTTACAGCCTCCGCAGCTCCGAGTCCGGCCTTCTTGTCAGCTGCTTTGACATCGGCTCTCTCTTCGTCGTCGTCTTCATCTCCTACTTTGGGGGCAGGGGTCAGAGGCCGCGTTGGCTGGCGGTAGGAGGGGTGTTCATAGCCGTAGGGGCGGCTCTGTTCTCCTTGCCACACTTCATCTCACCACCCTACCAGATCCAGGAGCTCAACTCATCCACGGGCCACGAGGGTCTGTGCCAGAGCGGGAACGGCAGCGGGCGGGATGCCTTGGACGTGGCGTCGTGCCCCCGAGACCAGGAGGGTAACGAACACAACCTGTACGTGGCGCTATTTATCTGTGCACAGATCCTGGTGGGTATGGGGTCGACGCCCATCTATACCCTGGGACCCACTTACCTGGACGACAACGTCAAGAAGGAGAATGCCTCCCTCTACCTCGGTAAGACGCCTTTGATTAATCGTTATATATCTGTTATAACAACCTCATTTCTACCAAGCTGAGGTGAGAAAGTTTTACTGGCGCCCTTTGCTGAGTAAACTGGGCTACTGACTGTTTCAGGTGTTATCAAACGTTTGTAGTAGTATTGCATACAATACAGTATATATATCCCTGGAAAGTGGAATTCGCGGATCATGAGGTTCACGGCAAGTTCTGATAGTGCTGTCATATGTTCTCATCAGAGTTGGGGTCAATTCCAATTTAATTAGAAATTCTTGAATTCACTCATGAAGTGGAGAATTKATGTTTACATTAACATTGACATTTGAGTCATTTAGCAGACACCCTTATCCAGAGTGACTTAGTTAGTGCATTCGTCTTAAGAATGCTAGGTTGGGAGAACCATATCACAGTCGTAATAWGTACATTTTTCCTCAATAAAGTAGCTATCAGCAAAGTTAGAGCTAGTAAGCGGGAAGAAAAGTAAAGTGCAAGTGTTAGTTCACAAAATACTTTTTGGGGGGAGGGGGTGCAGTGGAATTATTTAAGGTCGAATTAAAAAATCGAATTTCAACAATCTTCAGGTTATGGGATTGGAATTGAATTGGAATTCAAGTTTTTGTATCGGAATTGTAAAAACATTTCATCTTTGGAATTGAATTGAATTAGAATTCAATATGTGTACATTTCCCAGTCAATGGAGTTAATGCACTTAGTATAAAACATTGACTGCAGGATTTTTAAAATAATAATTTCAACTTGTATTTCTATATTTCCAGTATAACTAGTACAGTGACATAATCATTCTGAGGAATTGAAATTGAATTGAATTTAAAGTCAGAGGGAATTTAATTAGAATTTAATTTGTGGAATTAACCCCAACCCTGGTTCTCATATTGTACGTTCTCCAATGCGTTCTGTTTAGCATAGAGGTCGGGTGAGGAACAGGGACGGGAACAGACACTCCTCTCAGAGCTCTGGGGACACACAATTAGCCKTCGCTAACAGAATTAGTCTCAATTAGCTTTGCTGATTGGGTTCCGTTATAAATGTGGCTAGACCGGCACATGTGGAGGTTATGGTGAGGGATGGTCTTCCATATCTCTCTACCATATCTCTACTCGACTAGTCTAGCCCCCTGTAGAACCCAGGTTCAATGTMTCCTTATGACTAGAGCCTTTCCTCTGTAGTTCACCTCACATCTTCATGGAACTCTAACAAAGGCAGGCTGTCAGCAGTCTGTACACAATTATGTCAATTATGAGCAGACTAATGATGTGATAAATAATGTAAACACAGAGTGGTGGGTTGGACTCTTAAGGGCAGGGTCTAGAGGGCAGTCTGCTCATACCCCCCAGCTGGGTAATTGGGGCAAAGGGGACAACCCTCAGTCTGGGGTAACACCCCCCACGCGCAGCTGCTTAATGTCCCAACACTGGCTTAGAGACAGGGTGTTACGTCAGTGTTTCCCCTATACTGCTAAATCATGGCTGCCACTGCATTTAAAATGCATGAATTTAAAATGTATTAAATTGAGATTTTGTGTCACTGATCTACACACAATATCCCATAATGTTAAAGTGGAATTATGTTTTTAGAAATGTTTACAAATTAAAAATGARAAGCTGAAATGTCTTGAGTCAATAAGTATTCAACCGCTTTGWTATGGCAAGCCTAAATAAGTTCAGGAGTAAAAATGTGCTTAACAAGTCACATAATAAGTTGCGTGGACTCACTCTGTGTGCAATAATAGTGTTTAACATGATTTTTGAATGACTACCTCATCTCTGTACACCACACATACAGTGGTTCGTCCTTTAAAAGTTGCAGCGTACTGCAGCACAGCTTGCATGGTGCCGCAGAATTCTATGGCACGTTATTTAATTGCCAACCACTGGTACCGTTAATGCTAGTTAGTGCTAGTTTGACCACCAGAGGACATCTTTGAGAAGTGTTTCATAGCCTTCAATAGTGGMTGTRSTAGAGAATTTAAAACCTTTTTTTGTAAGAACATAATATATGGGACTGATTTTAAGAAATGTTGCTTAATTAATTTGATTAATATTATGGTGTTTCCGTTGGGATGGAATGGAAAATATGGCACTGTACAACGTGATGGGCGGGAGTAGGATACAGTGCTTGGCTATTTAGCTAAAGAATCCCCGTGTTGTGCAGGCACRTGGGAGACCGGGGTTCAATTCCCAGATGGGGAAGAAGGAGTAGGCTGTACTTGTAAATAAAAATGTGTTCTTAACTGACTTGAATAGTTAAATAAAGGATACACAAAGAGCATAACATTTCTACACCCTAATTGTATAATTGTAGTCTAACCAATACCCAAACGAAGATTCAGTGAAAATAAAAATATCATTGATTTATCAAGACCAGTCCCCATGCTTGTTTCAGAACAGCGCAAAATGGTGCTAAAATAGTTGTAGGCTATTGCTTCAAATCCTATTGCTTCTAACTTCAATATGCTCTTTAAATAAATAAGACCTACACCACCTTTAACAGCACATTACTCAACACTAGTGAGACTCATGTCGCCTACGGTAGGCCTACAGTATATTGAAAAATATGATGTGACTCTCCGCCAATAATTACATATAGAGGATTGGAAGATTCTAAATTCAAACCGAAAGCCGCCTCATGGGTCTCTCGGTGGCGCCCGGCACGGCTATCTGTAGCAGCTCATTTTGCATTGCGATGCGGTGACCTAGACAGTGACGCCAATGGGGAGGTCCCATCCACAAAGTATCAAAATACAGAGWGGTGTTGGTAAAGGTATATTGTCCTGCTAATAGYCCATAACGGGCTATTATAGTACTGTACATGGTGTCCAGGTCAGGATAACCAAAACATGTCTTTATTAAAGACTGGGCTACACTACTACAGTAAGTGCAAAATAATCTGAATAAAATAATAAAAACCTTAGTGTAACAACAGTTTTAGTAAGTAATACTGAAGTCGTGCACAATTATCAGTTTCTATTTAGGTTTATGTCRCCCATTCATTGTCAGTTAGAGACACAGAAGGACCCAAAAGCATAATCAGTRMTCTAACTCCCCCTTGACCTGGTCTGGAGCWATGAAGTGGTGACGCAGGGTACCATACTAAACCACAAATTACCTCTAAGTCCCGCAGCACAATCACAAAMATTTTAGTGGAGCAACCACTGTACAATTATCTGTAAGGTCCCTTAGTCGAGCAGTGAATTTGAAATGCAGATTCAACCAGATAGACCAGGGAGGTTTTCCAATTCCTCACAAAGAAGGGCACCTATTGGTAGACTGGTAAAAAAAAAAAGCAGACATTGAATATTCCTTTGAGCATGGTGGTTATTAATTACACTTTGGATGGTGTATAAATACACCTAGTCACTACAAAGATACAGGCGTCCTTCCTAATTCAGTTGCCGGAGAGGAAGGAACGTGCTCAGGGATTTCATCATGAGGCCAATGGTGACTTTAAAACAATTATAGAGTTTAATGGCAGTTATAGGAGGAAACTGAGGATGGATCAACAACATTGTAGTTACTCCACAATACTAACCTAAATGACAGAGTGAAAAGGAAGCCTGTATGTAATTCAAACATTGCAAAACATGCATCCTGTTTGCAATGAGGCACTAAAGTAAAACTGCCAAAATTTGGCAAAGAAATTAAATTTAGTCTTGAATACAAATCATTATGTTTGGGGACAAATCCAACGCAACACGTCACTGAGTACCACTCTTCATATTTTCAAGCATGGTCGTGGCTGCATAATGTTATGGGTATTCTTGTCATCGGCAAGGATTAGGGAGTTTTTTTAGGATACATTTAAACGGAATAGAGCTAAGCACAGGCTAAATTCTAAAAGAAAACCTGGTTCAGTCTGCTTTCCAACAGACAATGGGTGACAAATTCACCTTTCAGCAGGACAATAACCTTAAACACAAGGCCAAATATACACAGGACTTGATTACCAAGATGACGTTGAATGTTCCTGAGTGACCTAGTTCCAGTATTGACTTAAATCGGCTTGAAAATCTATGGCAAGACTTGAAAAAAGCTGTCTAGCAATGATCAACAACCAACTTGACAGAGCTTGAAGAAATAAAACATATATAATGTGCAAATATTGTACAATCCAAGTGTGCAAAGCTCTTAGAGGCTCACAGTTGTAATCTCTGGCAAAGGTGATTCTAACATGTATTGACTCAGGGGTGTCATTACTTACAGTTGAAGCCGGAAGTTAACATACACTTAGGTTGGAGTCATTAAAACTCGTTTTTCAACCACTCCACAAATTTCTTGTTAACAAACTATAGTTTTGTCAGGTTGGTTAGGACATCTACTTTGTGCATGACACAAGTCATTTTTCCAACAATTGTTTACAGACAGATTATTTCACTTACTGTATCACAATTCCARTAGGTCAGAAGTTTACATACATTAAGTTGACTGTGCCTTTAAACAGCTTGTAAAATTCCAGAAAATGATGTCATGGCTTTAGAAGCTTCCGATAGGCTAATTGACATAATTTGAGTCAATTGGAGGTGTACCTGTGGATCTTTTCTTGATATCATGGGAAAATCAAAAGAAATCATCCAAGACCTCAGAAAATAAATTGTAGACCTCCACAAGTCTGGTTCATCCTTGGGACCAATTTCCAAATGCCTGAAGGTGCCACGTTCATCTGTACAAACAATAGTATGCAAGTATAAATACCATGGGACCACGCAGCCGTCATACCTCTCAGGAAGGAGACGCATTCTGTCTTCTAGAGATGAACGTACTTTGGTGCGAAAAGTGCAAATCAATCCCAGAACAACAGCAAAGGACCTTGTGAAGATGCTGGAGGAAACGGGTACAAAAGTATCTATATCCACAGTAAAACGAGTCCTATATCGACTTAACCTGAAAGGCTGCTCAGCAAGAAAGAAGCCACTGCTCCAAAACTGCCATAAAAAAGCCAGACTACGGTTTGCAACTGCACATGGGGACAAAAATCGTACTTTTTGGAGAAATGTCCTCTGGTCTGATGAAACAAAAATAGAACTGTTTGGCCATAATGACCATCGTTATGTTTGGAGGAAAAAGGGGGAGTTTTGCAAGCCGAAGAACACCATCCCAACTGTGAAGCACGGGGGTGGCAGCATCATGTTGTGGGGGTGCTTTGCTGCCGGAGGGACTGGTGCACTTCACAAAATAGATGGCATCATGAGGCAGGAAAATTATATGGATATATTGAAGCAACATCTCAAGACATCAGTCAGGAAGTTAAAGCTTGGTCGCAAATGGGTCTTCCAAATGGACAATGACCCCAAGCAAAATGGCTTAAGGACAACAAAGTCAAGGTATTGGAGTGGCCATCACAAAGCCCTGACCTCAATCCTATAGAAAATGTGTGGGCAGAACTGAAATGTGTGTGCGAGCAAGAAGGGCTACAAACCTGACTCAGTTACACCAGCTCTGTCAGGAGGAATGGGCCAAGATTCACCCAACTTATTGTGGGAAGCTTGTGGAAGGCTACTCAAAACGTTTAACCCAAGTTAATCAATTTAAGGCAATGCTACCAAATACTAATTGTGTGTATGTAAACTTCTGATCCACTGGGAATGTGATGAAAGAAATCAAAGCTGAAATTAATCATCCTCTCTACTATTATTCAGACATTTCACATTCTTAAAATAAAGTGGTGATTCTAATTGACCTAAGACAGGACATTCTTACTAGGATTAAATATCAGGAATTGTGAAAAACTGAGTTTAAATGTATTTAGCTTAGGTGTATGTAAACTTCCGACTTCAACTGTATTAAAATGAAATATATACGTCAATTTCAATAAACTTGCAAAAATGTATAAAAACATGTTTTCACTTTGTCATTATGGGGTATTGTGTGTAGATGGGTGAAAAAAACACAAATATTTGATCTATTTTCAATTCAGGCTGTAACACAACAAAATGTGACGTAAGTCGAGGGGTATGAATAATTTCTGAAGGCACTGCACACATTAGTAAGCGTGCATGCATGTGTCCTTGTTTGTGTGTATGTGTTTGTGTAAGAGAGAGAGATGAATGGAGGGTGGAAGGTTGAGCTGACAAGGCCCCTCACATCATTACCTACCCTACGGAGCATGCTTAGCAGAGTCCACCTACACTACACACAAACTGCTCTGCTGCCTGCAGGATCAATAATTGACCGTCCCTTACGACACAAGACTCCAGCGTGGCTGGGACTGCACTGGGAGAAAAACATGGCTCTGATATTAGCCTTCTTTAACCCTGGCTTTAACAGGATGCTCGGAACAAACACATCACCCCTGTAAGGCTGATTAGAGGCAGCATTCGTAGAGATAGTGGCCCAAATTGCACCATATTCCCTATCTTGCACTACTTTTGACCATAGTGTATAGGAATAGGGTTCCATTTGGGATACGGCCAGTGACAGAGGCACCAGTCGCTAGTCTAGCGTTCCGTTGACCTTGTTGGCTTTGTTCAGTCCGTCGCTCAACGTTGATGATAATCTGTTTCATTTCAACAGTAGTGTTGTTGGTGATTACAAGGACTTGAGACTTGTCTGTGCATGTCAACTTCCTGTGAATATGAGATGAGCAGATAAAAAATCCCTTGGCTCTTCTAAGGTATGCGTGTGCATGAGTGAGGTTGTGTTGACTTCTACGTAAGGTCATTAACGATAGTGACAGATATCCACAGGGTTTATTCTGCGTGTGGTTTTTCGGTCCGCCTATTTCCAAAAAGTAAAAAAAAAAAAATCTGTGTCGACTTAAACGATTAAAAGCAGATATAAAGTATGTAGAAAAGATAATGGACCTAAATATTTTTTAAATGAAATCATCTTTGAGAACCAATAATCATCAAAATAAAAGCTAGACAGTCAGGGGGAACCTAAAATGCCCAAAAGGACACATTCAGGAATATTTTTGTCATGGCATGGTGCCCMCATTTATTTTGTTATAACATTTGAGTCACTCAGATAGCATAAGCCATGGCAAAATGTGTAGAACAGGAAATTAGCTTTAAGACTGCAACATTTTCTCTCCGCCACATGTAAAAATGTGTAGAATTGCAAGAAATTTGCTTTAAAACAGCTACATTTTGGCCTGCAGCCAACAGGAGGGTGACCGCACCAGTTACCACAACCACAACTCCTCCATGCCCACCACCTCAGCTCCATTTTGACCCAGAAAAAATCCTGATACAGTTATTTTTTTCCAATTGGATTGCCTTTGTCTTTAAATTGTTTGTGTGTCCGTGTGTCTCTGTGTGTGTGTGTGTGTGTGTCCGTGTGTGTATATTTATTTTTGTACATGGTGTGTGTATCCTTCTTCATCTGTTCAAGTGTGTGTGCGAGCGAAGGCATTCCTCAAAAGTGGCCCCCCATACCCGTAAAATGTTGACCTTATCACTATGGAAACGGCAGAGGCATGGGGGTGACTTACCTCTTCTCTTCCTCTCTCTCTCTCTCTCTCCTCACACTCCCACTCTTCTGTCCCTGGCTGTGTCCCAAATGGCTCTTTATTCCCCATGTACTCTGGTCAAAAGAAGTGCACTATAAAGGGAATAGGGAGCCATTTGGGATGGAACAAGACTCTTCACAGTCCCCACTCCTCTCTCCCTCTCGCCTTTTAAAACAGTAAGTGTACTCACATTGATCTACCCCTATCTATCCATCTACTGTAGTTCAGATTGCACTACTCTTCTCTTTCCAGGATTCTCTGGTTAGGAGTGTTGTTGGTGATGGCTTTTGACCTCTCTCTGGACTGCTCTCCCTTTTTACACACAAATCAATAGGTCGAAGGTCAAACGCACAYGACACAGAAACCCCTCCTCCATCAYTGAGAATGACGTTTAGAAATGGCGATATCGCCACTCGGCATCATCTAACATCATCTACCTCTGGTTGGGAGGACACGAAGGACCCATAGATTTAACTGACACATACTCAAGCACACACACACGTACACACACACGTACACACACACACACTGCTGCAATCAATAAGGATGTTTTCCATACAGAACGGCAAGGGATGGTTCAGTCCCTCCTCGCCCTCCTCGCCCCCCTCAGTGATACCAGAGCAGTGAAGTAGTGCTCTAAAAATGAGCTCTAAACATTTATAAACTAATAATAATTTGAGAGCTCTTCTTGACAATTGATGGCCTGATAAAKCCTACCCCCGCAAACTTATGTGAACTTTCCTCCAAATGTGATGAGTTTGCGGCATATTTGAGAGATAAGATAACAAACTTTAGGCTGAGTATCAGTCAAGCAAGACCTGATGAGGAGTTTGATGATACGTGCCCAAGACTACCACGCARAGGCACTATGGATKTATTTYCCCTTGTTGACACAGACATGCTCAGGAAAGTGATACTGAAACTTAAGCCTTCTACCTGYCTTCTCAATCCTATCCCCACCACCTTCTTCAAAACAGGTTTTARTTGCATATCTGAARAAGTGCAAGCTATTGTTAATCACTCCCTGTCCACAGGCACTTTCCCCACTGCACTAAAAACTGCTGTGGTGAAATGCCTTCTGAAGAAAAGTAATCTAGATTCTTCAGTTTTTAGCCATTTTCAGCCAATCTCTAACCTTCCATTATTAAGCAAAATTCTGGAGAAATTGATGTTCTAAAAGCAAAATGATTTTCTAACTGCCAACTATATTTAAAAAAAATATCCAATCCAAYATCCAATCTGGTTTTCGGGCCCACCACAGCACAGTTAAAGTGGTAAATTATCTTAGAGCCAACACAGATGCCAAACAGCTCTCTGTCCTTGTACTCTTGGATTTAAGTGCTGCATTCAACACTGTTGACCATGACGTCCTTCTGGATAGACTGGAGAGGTGGGTAGGCCTCTCCAGTCCAGTCCTATTTAATTGGTCAAGAGTTTTTTGTCACCCTTGGTGAACATAACTAATAGAAAATACATATCACATGTGGCATTCCACAAGGTTTGATTTTGGGTCCAATACTGTTCAGTTTATATATGTTCCCCCTTGGCAGCGTTACCAGAAAGCACAGAATTGATTTTGACTGTACCGCGGACRATACACAACTTTACATTTCTGTGTCACCAGAAGATTCTAGCTCCACAAATAAATGATTAGACTATATTAGYGATTTAAATACTTTGATGGCTCACAACTTCCTCCAGCTAAATCAAGACAAGACTGAGGTACACTACATGACCAAAAGTATGGACACATGCTTTGGACACCTGCTTGTCGAACATCTCATTTCAAAATCATGGGCATTAATATAGAGTTTGTCCCCCCTTTACTGCTATAACAGCCTCCACTCTTCTGGGAAGGCTTTCCACTAGATGTTGCTGCGGGACTTGCTTCCATTCAGCCACAAGAACATCAGTGAGATGTTGGGCAATTAGACCTGGCTTACAGTCAGCATTCCAATTCATCCCAAAGGTGTTCGATGGGGTTCAGGTCAGGGCTCTGTGCAGGCCAGTCAAGTTCTTCCACACCGATCTTGACAAACCATTTCTCTWTGGACCTCGCTTTGTACACAGGGGCATTGTCATTCTGAAACAGGAAAGGGCCTTCCCCAAACTGTTGCCACGAAGTTTGAAGCACAGAATCGTCTATAATGTAATTGTATGCTGTAGCGTTAAGATTTCCCTTCACTGGAACTAAGGGGCCTAGCCCTAACAATGAAAAACAGCCCCAGACCATTATTCCTCATCTACCAAACTTTACGGTTGGCGCTATGCATTTGGGCAGGTAGCGTAGTCCTGGCATCCTCCAAAACCCAGACTTGTCCGTCGGACTGACAGATGGCGAAGCGTGATTCATCACTCCAGAGAATGCGTTTCCACTGTTCCAGTCAGCAGGTAGCCTAGTGGTTAGAGCATTGKGCCAGTAACTGAAAGGTTGCTGGATCAAATCTCCGAGCGCACAARGTAAAAATCTTTCATTCTGTCCCAGAGCAAGGCAGTTAACCCACTGTTCCCTGGGTGCTGAARATGTGGATGTTTTTTAAGGCAGCCCCCCGCACCTCTCTGATTCAGAGGGGTTGGGTTAAATGCGGAAGACACATTTCAGTTGAATGTATTCAGTTGTACAACTGACTAGGTAACCCCCCTTCCCCCAATGGCGGCAAGCTTTACACCACTGAAGTCAACGCTTGGCATTGCGCATAGTGATCTTAGGCTTGTGGAAACCCATGTTCATGAAGCTCGCGACGAACAGTTCTTGTGCTGACGTTGCTTCCAGAGGCAGTTTGGAACTCGGTAGTGAGTGTYGCAACCGAGAACAGACGATTTTTACGCGCTACTCGCTTCAGCACTCGGCGGTCCCGTTCTGTGAGCTTGTGTGGCCTACCACTTCGCAGGCTGAGCCATTGTTGCTCCTAGACGTTTTCCACTTCACAATAACGACATTTACAGTTAGTGATGCACCGATATTACATTTTTGGCCGATACCGATATCCAATATTTTCCTTGCCAAAAAAAACGATAACGATAACCGATATTACAATTTTTTGTGGCCTTTCAAGATATTCTAGTACAGTTATATAGTTAACACACACACACATGGACGTAAAGGTCTAAGGCACTGCATCTCAGTGAAAAGGCGTCACTACAGTCCCTGGTTCAAATCCAGGCTGTATCACATCCGACTGTGATTGGGAGTCCCATARGAGCGGCGCACAATTGGCCCAGCGTCGGCCGAGTTTGGCCCGGGCTAGGCCGTCATTGTAAATAAGAATTTGTTCTTAACTGACTTGCCTAGTTAATTCAAGGTTACACACACACCACACCACACCACACTGACCAAAAAGTTATTTTTTTGGCATTTACGTATGTCCCTGTTACCAGTAAAACATCATCAAAACCTATTTCTTTCACTTACTTGCTGTGCTGTTTCGTTGTTCATTTGTTCAGTCGTTTCATTCTCAACCGGGATTTCATCATACATGTCAAGCAGTAAAGTTTCAGCTCTGTCTGTCCGTGGCTTCTCTTCCTCGGTGCGCACTGTCACTGTGTCCGTTTCCATCTTATCCAGCTGTGTATGGAACATTTCATGTAAACCCTGTTTTTTGTCTGCATCGAAGTAGCTGTCCTTGTACCTAGCATCGCACATGGTGGTGACACAGTAAAGAGAGAATGCTACCGAATCACTTGTTCACAACCTGTGTCGGCAGTTTTGTTGAGCAGGCATTTCAGTGCCATGACAGAGGCTATCACGTCTGCTACAGGCGAAGTTGATGAGCTTATTTCTCSAGTCAGTTGTTCGAATGGAGCCAGGAGTGTGTTCATGTTTCCAAGTTTCAAACATGTGCTCAAATGCCATTGAAATGGCAGCATCGGTATGACAACCAGCACATTTATGAGCATACAATACAACTATCTTAAGTACGAAATCCTCGACGACCCACAGTGCTGTCAGACTCAGCATGCTCATGGGGCTGACATCGCTGGTCCAAATTAGACAAAGGGAGAAGAAGGATTGTATACTATTACCATCGACCTTCACAATTAGCATTATGTCTATATATTAGTAACAATCTGACGATATATAATAGTCTAAATAGAGTCTTGGAGCTTTGAAGAGTATTAGATGATCATTATCGACCAAATATAACCACAGCTAGGTTGTGTCATGCATAAATAGTCTTCAACTCGAGCCAGGCGGCCCAAACTGCTGCATATACCCTGACTGCTTGCACGGAACGCAAGAGAAGTGACACAATTTCCCTAGTTAAAAGAATCCTGTTAGCAGACAATATTAACTAAATATGCAGGTTTATTAATATATACTTGTGTAATGATTTTAAAGAAAGGCATTGATGTTTATGGTTAGTACACATTGGTGCACGACAGTGCTTTTTTCGCGAATGCGCGAAAACAGGCACGCATCGATTATATGCAACGCAGGACAAGCTAGATAACTAGTAATATCATAACCATGTGTAGTTAACTAGTGATTATGTTAAGATTGATTGTTTTTTATAAGACAAGTTTAATGCTAGCTAGCAATTACCTTGGCTTTGCTGCACTCGCGTAACAGGTAGTCAGACTGCCACGCAGGCTCCTCGTGGAGTGCAATGTAATCGGCCACAATCGGTGTCCAAAAATACTGATTACCAATTGTTATGAAAACTTGAAATCGGCCCTAATTAATCGGCCATCCCAATTAATC
>NC_036867.1:11319885-11332385 GCF_002910315.2 Salvelinus sp. IW2-2015 | reverse complement strand
GAGGAGGGTGGGTGGATATAGTACCTTGTTGGAGTGTGTATTGATGGGGACAAAGTAGTCAAATGTTGGCTGATCAATGACTACGGTGTGTCCTACAGACTAATCCTGCTGCTGATGAAGATGAAGATGACCTTGACCCCCAGCTTTAGCAGTACAGAGCCTGTAGACCCATTGGGTGAAGGCTTTCAGCCTGGAATAAGCTCGAGCTCCGCAGAATATGACTTTGAAACAAGCCAGGACAACCAAATGTATTTATGAAAGCACAATACCCTCTTGCGAAAAAACTAAATCACCAATACACTAAACTGTCTACAAGACAAGTGCTCCTCAAACTTTTCACACCCTTACAGTCAGTTCTTTGGCATGGGGGAGAGGGGCTGTTAGTATACTCATCTAGCCTATTCACTCTATTGTAGTAGGTGCCTATACACAACAATACACAAKTKGACTGTCTACAAGTCAAGCCCCCTTTCAGCGTTTCATATCTTTGCTGACAGCCCATTTCAATTACCCATTATTGACTCTGAGTGTAACAAAACAAACCAGTTTACAGATGAACATGGTTTATTGTATGGTAACACATCCTGATGATCAGTCTTCATGTTTTACACATCCTCATTATCAGTCTTCATGTTTTACACATCCTCATGATCAGTCTTCATGTATTTCCAGGAGACTTGCAGTACATAAAAATCTTCTGTTGTAAATACCAGTCTCAACGTCAACAGTGAAGAAGCGACTCCGGGATACTGGCCTTCTAGGCAGAGTTCCTCTGTCCAGTGTCTGTGTTCTTTTGACCATCTTAATCTTTTCTTTTTATTGGCCAGTCTGAGATATGGCTTTTTCTTTGCAACTCTGCCTAGAAGGACAGCATCCCAGAGTCGCTGCCAGTTAATGAAGCTGCCAGTTGAYGACTTGTGAGGCGTCTGTTTCTCAAACTAGACACTTTAATGTACTTGTCRTCTTGCTCAGTTGTGCACCGGGGCCTCCCACTCCTCTTTCTATTCTGGTTAGAGCCAGTTTGCGCTGCTCTGTGAAGGGAGTAGTACACAGCGTTGTACGAGATCTCCAGTTTCTTGGCAATTTCTCGCATGGAATAGCCTTTATTTCTCAGAACAAGAATAAACMGACAAGTTTCAGAAGAAAGTTCTTTGTTTCTGGCCATTTTGAGCCTGTAATCGAACCCACAAATGCTGATGCTCCAGATACTCAACTTGTCTAAAGAAGGCCAGTTTTATTGCTTCTTTAATCAGGACAACAGTTTTCAGCTGTGCTAACATAATTTCAAAAGGGTTTTCTAATGATCAATTAGCCTTTTAAAATGATCAACTTGGATTAGCTAACAAAACGTGCCATTGGAACACAGGAGTGATGGTTGCTGATAATGGGCCTCTGTACGCCTATGTAAGTATTCCATAAAAAAATCTGCTGTTTCCAGCTACAATAGCCATTTACAACATTAACAATGTCTACACTGTATTTCTGATCAATTTGATGTTATTTTAATGGACAAAATTAGCTTTTCTTTCAAAAAGAAGGACATTTCTAAGTGACTCCAAACTTTTGAATGGTAATAATGTATGTAGCAATCTCGGATAGACAGTGSACGGTAACATAGCTCCAGTGAACTTGTAAACTAGTACCACCCCCATTTTGAAAAGTCTTTCTTTGAGGGTGTATACAAGGAAGTAGGGTTCCAGTTAAGCTGTAGTCTTTACAAAGCCATGAGTCAAACTAGATGTCCTGCAATGTCCTGGCAGATAGGAACATCGTTGAGACAAGTCCAAGGACTCGAATATCGAATATAGTTGCGGAGAGTCCCTGTAATCCTAGATTCAGATCATTCAGGCAAGAAAAAACATCACCCAGATAGGCCAGTTGTGTTTTGAGAAACTTGTCATCATGCAACGGTCAGACAAGTGAAATTATGGTCAGTAATAGAACGTTTAAGCTCGATCTCTCAATTTATAAAAACGTGTCAATAATTTGTCCCTTGATAACCAGCGCACTTCTGTATGTTGTAAAAATTTTACATGCGTCGCTGCCCATATCATTGGCATAGTGCAGAAAATACACGAGAGTTCAGGGGCCTTGCCTTAGACAAAGTTAACCATTTTTCAGCTGTTAGTGGCCAAAACGTCTTTCAACTGTTCAAGCATTCCCTTGGCAGCAAGAGCCTCTCGGTAGATGCTGCAGTTACCCAAGTGGCGGGGGAGCAAAACGGCTTGCACGCACGTTTCCACTATGTCTCCCTGTCATGGCCTTTGCACCATCAGTACAGATACCAACATTTGAGCAAGCAGCACGTTTGGCTACATACGGACCGTTAAGTGAATTCCCGCGAGAGAGTAACGGTTAATGTGATTGGATGTTAATTATTTGACTAGGCTACCTGTATTTGACGTTGTGTTGTTATTTCGCTGAACACTAGATGGTTGAATTTTATTTTTGGCCGTGAAACGAGGCATCTCAGGCGAGAAAAAAAACTCATCCAAATGTATAGACCGTTGGAAAATATGAATCTGTTTGAAAATGTGAATCACATTTTTATTTGGCGTACCCCCGACGGCATTGCGCGTGTACCCCAGTTTGTGAATACCTGGTCTACATCAAATAATGTAATTTTGGCCAAACAAATGCTGTAATTTAAGTTATAGGAACTAATATTTTATACAATTTGAGAGGTTTCTGACACCTAAAAGACATCTGGGCCTTTTTACAGATAAAAGCACATGCAGTCAGAATGGCATAAGATATCTGCTTCATTTTKAAGGAACATGTTGACAAGATGTTAGGGAATCACTGGAGGGGAATATTGACCAGCTGAGCATCTTTGAATAGTCACTTCAGTGGACAGCTCAACAAACAAACTAGGCGGTTTGTTATATTTCAGTCTTCTGTGATGTAGATAYAGTGTAATATTGGGATGCAAACTCAAACTTGAATACATTTCAAGTTTGTACACCTCACACATGTGTGTGTGAGGTGTACACTTTTGTCTCAAAGTAGATTTGTTTAAGACTACCAAGAAACGCTCTGTGTGGACCCTTGTTTAAACCCACCGTGTTAAAAWMAATGAACCAGACAATCTATAGTTATTTCTGGTTGTTCATCAAAGTTAGCTGGCTATCTCAGTGATCCTGCTTTGTAGTATACCGCCCACGGCCCATAGGGTGAAAAGTAGTACAACAGMGTTCCATTTGGGACGCAGACATGCACGTCCCTGTGTTTGCTTGTTGTCTGGTTGGAAATAATCTGTTTTGTGTAATTCAGCTGTGGTTACTGTATGGTACAGAACACTGTACCCTTGATCCCTATCTGACAGTTACACCAGTCTGCCAGGGAGGYAGTTGCCTGGGTGGCAGGTAGCCTAGCGGTTAAAATGTTGGGCCAGTAACCAAAAGGTTGCTGGTTTGAATACCCAAGATGTAAAATCTGCCGATGTTCCCTTTGAGCAAGGCACTAAACCCTKATTTGCTCCAGGGGTGCTGTACTACTATGGCTAACCCTGTAAAACAACACATTTCACTGGACCTATTTGCTGTATTTGCCTGGTCCCACATTGTCTGAGTCGGAGTTGGCAAGAAAGTGCAAACAGATTTGGGAACTGGCTAAGGACTGATGTTTATCCCACCCAGCCCCCCTTTCTATTCTATGCTGTTTCCCCACCAGCACTTCCCTCTATCTTTGCTGTTTACCCCACCAGCCTCTCTCTATCTATGCTGTTTTTACCCCACCAGCCGCCCTCTCTATCTATGCGTGTTTTACCCCCCAGCCCTCTCATCTATCTATGATGTTTTAGTTTTTTACCCCACCAGCACTCCCCTACTATGCGTTTACCCCACCAGCCCTCTCTCTTCTATAAGGTCTTGTTTACCCCACCAGCACTCCCTCTATCTATGATGTTTTACCCCACCAGCACTCTCTCTATCTATGTTACCCACCAGCACTACCTCTATCGTGATGTTGTAGCCCACCAAGCCCTCTCTCTATCTATGTTTACGCCACCAAGCCCTCTCTATCTATGATGTTAAACCCCACCAGCCCTCTCTCTAATCTATGATGTTTACCCCCACCAGCCTCTCTCTATCTTGTTTTACCCCACCAGCCCTCTCTATCTTGATGTTTACCCCCACCAGCATTCTCGCGCTATCTTATGCTGTTTACGCCCACAGCCCTCTCATATTATTGGATTTTACCCCACCAGACCCTCTCTCTAATCTATGTTGACCCCACCAGGCCCTCGCTATCTATGATGTTTAACCCCCACCAGCCCTTCTCATCTATCTAGTTTACCCCACCAAGCCCTCTCTATCTATTTGATGTTTACCCCACCAAGCACTCTCTCTATCTATTGTTTACCCCACCACCCTCTTCTCAATCTATAGTTTACCCACCAGCCTCTCTCTATCTATGTTTACCCCACCAGCCCTCTCTCAATCTATGATGTTTACCCCACCAGCCCTCTCTCTATCTATTGGATGTTTACCCCACAGCCTCTCTCCAATTCTACTGATGTTTACCCCACCAAGCCCTCTCTCAATCTATGATGTTTACCCCACCAGCCCTCTCTCTATCTATGATGTTTACTCCCACCAGCCCCCCTCTCTCTATCTTATTGTTTACCCCACCAGCCCTCTCTCTATCTATGGTTTACCCACCAGCCCCCCTCTCTATCTATGATGTTTACCCCACCAGCCCTCTCTCTATCTATGATGTTTACCACCCAGCCCCCTCTCTATCATGATGTGTAGCTCCACCAGCCCCCCCTCTTGTCTAGATGTTACCCCACCACCCTCTCTCAATCTATGATGTTTTACCCCACCAGCCCCCCTCTCTATCTATGATGTTACCCCACAGCCCCCCTCTCTATCTATGATGTGTACCCCACCAGCCCTCTCTCTATCTATGATGTTTACCCCACCAGCCCCTCTCTCTATCCCTCATGATGTTTACCCCACCAGCCCCCCTCTCTATCTATGATGTTTACCCACAGCCCCCCCTCTCTACTCTATGATGTTTACCCACCAGCCCCCTCTCTATTCTATGATGTGTAGCCCACCACCCCCCTCTCTATCTATGATGTGTTACCCACACCAGCCCCCTCTCTATCTATGATTTTACCCCACCAGCCCCCTCTCTATCTATATGTTTACCCCACCAGCCCCTCTCTATCTATGATGTTTAGCCACCAGCCCCCCCTCTCTATCTATATGTTTTACCCCTACCACCCCCCCTCTCGTATCTATGATGTTTACCACCCCAGCCCCCCTCTCTATCTATGTTTACCACCAGCCCCCTCTTTATCTTATGTGTTAGCCACCAGCCCCCCTCTCTTATCTATGATGTTTACCCCACCAGCCTCTCTCTATCTATTATGTTTACCCCACCAGCCCCCCTCTCTATCTATGATGTTTACCCCACCAGCCCCCTTCTATCTATGATGTTTACCCCACAGCCCTCTCTCTATCTATGATGTTTACCCACCAGCCCGCCCTCTCTATCTATGATGTTACCCCCCAGCCCCCCTCTCTATCTATATGTTTACCCCACCAGCCCTCTCTCTATCTATGATGTTTACCCCACCAGCCCTCTCTCTATCTATGATGTTTCGCCCACCAGCCCTCTCTCTATCTATGATGTTTACCCCTACAACCCCCTCTTTATCTATGATGTTCCCCCACAACCCCCTCTTTATCTATGATGTTTACCCCACCAAGCCCTCTCTCTATCTATGATGTTTACCCCCAACCCCCCGCTCTTTATTCTAATAATGTTTACCCCACCAACCCCCCTCTTTATCTATTGATGTTTACCCTACCAGCCCCTCTCTTCATATGATGTGTACCCACCAACCCCCCTCTCGAGTCTATGATGTTACCCCACCAGCCCTCTCTCTATCTATGATGTTTACCCCACCAGGCCCCCCTCTTCGTATCTATGTTTACCCTACCAGCCCCCCTCTCTATCTAGTGATTTACCCACCAGCCCCCCCTCTCTTATCTATTGATGTTACCCACCAGCCCCCCTCTTCTATCTATGTTTACCCCTACCAGCCCCCTCTCATCTATGTTTACCCCCAGCCCCCCTCTCATCTATGTTCTACAGCCCACCAGCCCCCTCATCTTATCTATGATGTTTACCTCCACCGCCTCTTCTATCTATGATGTTACCCCACCAACCCCCTCTCTATCTATGATGTT
This sequence comes from Salvelinus sp. IW2-2015, assembly GCF_002910315.2. Taxonomy (NCBI): domain Eukaryota; kingdom Metazoa; phylum Chordata; class Actinopteri; order Salmoniformes; family Salmonidae; genus Salvelinus; species Salvelinus sp. IW2-2015. The sequence goes on along the minus strand of NC_036867.1, from coordinate 11,326,182 downwards.
TACCCCACAGCCCTCTCTCTATCTATGATGTTTACCGCACCAGCACCTCTTTTATCTATGATGTTTACCCCACCACCCTCTCTCTATCTATGATGTGTACCCCACCACCCCCCTCTTTATCTATGATGTTGTACCACACCCCCTCTTTATCTTATTGATGTTACCCACCAGCCCCTCTCTCTTTATTGTGTTTACCCACCAGCCCCTTCTTCATGATGTTTACCCACATCCCCCTCTTTATCTATGATGTTACCCACCAGCCCCCCTCTTTATCTAGATTGTAGCCCCCAACCCCCCTTCTATCTATGATGTTTACCCGCACCAGCCCTCTCTCTATCTATGATGTTACCCCACCAGCCCCCCTCTTTATCTATGATGTGTAGCCACCAACCCCCCTCTTTATCTATGATGTGTAGCCCACCAACCCCCTCTCTATCTTATGATGTTTACCCCCACCAGCCCCCTCTCTATCTTGATGTTTACCCCACCAAACCCCCCTCTATCTATGATGTTTTACCCCACCAGCCCTCTCTCTCTATCTATGATGTTTACCCCACCAGCCCCCCCTCTCTATCTATGATGTTTACCCCACCAGCCCTCTCTCTACTCTATGATGTTACCCCCACCATGCCCCCCTCTCTATCTATATGTTTACCCCAACCAGCCCCCCTCTTTATCTATGATGTGAGCCCACTACCCCCTCTCTTTAATCCTATTAGTGTGTAGCCCACCAAACCCCCCTGCTCTATCTATGAGTTACTCCCACCAGCCCCCTCTTTATCTTATGATGTGTAGCCCATAACCCCCTGCTCTATCTAATGATGTTTACCCCCTACCAGCCCCTCTCTCTATCCTAGTTGTTAGCCCCTAACCCCCCTCTTTTTCTATTGATGATGTAGCCCAACCAACTCTCCCTCTCTAATCTATGATGTTTTACCTCCACCAGCCCTCTCATCTGATCTAATGATGTGTAGCCCACGCTAACCCCCTCTTTATCTATCGATGTGTAGCCCACCCAACCCCCTCTCTCTTATCTATGATGATTTACCCCTACCCCATTCTCTCTGATCTATGATTTTTACCCCACCAGCTCCCCCCTCTCTATCTATGATGTGTTTACCCCACCAGCCCTCTCTCTATCTATGAGTGTTTACCCCCACCGAGCCCCCCTCTTTATCTATGATGTGTAGCCCACAACCCCCCTCTCTATCTATGATGTTTAACCCACCAGGTCCTCTTCTCTATCTATGATGTTCCCCACCACGCCTCTTCTTCTATCTTAGATGTTAGCCCCACCAACCCCCGCTCGTCTATCTATGATGTTACCCCACCAGCCCTCTCTCTATCATGATGTTATCCCCACCGAGCCGCCGTCTTTTCTATCTAAATATGTTACCCACCAGCCCCCTCTCTTATCTATGATCGTTACCCCACCAGCCCCCCTGCTGTCTATACCTCACAGACCCTGCTCGTATCTATCTTACCCCTCTCTACTATTGACCCACCAGCCCCCTCGTATCGTATGATGTGTAGCCCACCAGCCCCCTCTCTGATCTATGCTTTACCCCAGCCACCCCGCTCTCTATCTAGTGATGTTTTTCCCCACCAGCCCCCCTCTCTATTCTATTTTAACCCTACCGCCCCCCTCTCTGATCTATGTTACCCACCCAGCCCCCCTCCTATCTATGATGTTACCCCACCAGCCCACCTCTCTCTACTAGCCTCATATGTTTAGCCTACGCTACCCCCCCTCTCTTATCTTGATGTTTAGCCCCACCAGCCCCCTCTCTATCTATGTTACCCACCGCCCCCCTCTCCTAACTCTATGTTTACCCCACTTCATCATGTTACCCCCCCAGCCCTCTCTATCTTTGATGTGTAGCCCACCAGCCCCCCTCCTATCATATGATGTTTAACCCCAACCAGCCCCCCTCTCTATCTATGTTTACCTACCAGCCCCCCTCTCTATCTATGTTTACGCACTCCCCCAGCCAGTCCCCTCTTATCCTAGTCTGATGATGTAGCCACACCAGGCCCCCTCTCTATCTTGTTCACCAGGCCCCCCCATCTACACCCTCTGATGTGCTTCAAGCGCCCACCAGCCCCCTCTCTATCTTCTTACTAAGCTCTATCTGTGTCTGCACCCACCTATGTGACCGCCCCCTGCTCTAATCTATGTTTACCCGCAGCACACGGCTAGCCCCCTTCGTCTATCTATGTTCTACCACCGCCTGCGACCCCTCCATCGTTCCGCGTCGTGTCGTACCCCACCGAGGGCGCCCTCTCGGCGCTCTATCTATGTTTTAATTAGCCTCCACCAGCCCCCCCCTCTCTCCATCTATGATGTTTACCCCACAGCCCCCTCTCTATCGTATGTTTACCCTACCAGCCCCCCTCTCTATCTATGTTTGACCCCACCAGCCCCCTCTTCATCTAGGTACCCACCACCCCCCTCTCTATCTATTGTTTACCCCACCAAGCCCTCCTTCTCTATCTATTATGATGTTTACCCCACCAGCGCCCTCTCTATCTATATGTTTACCCCTACCAGCCCCCTCTTCGCTATCTATTTATGTTTACCCCACCAGCCCCCTCTCTATCTATGGTTTACCCTACCAACCCCCCTCTCTATCTATATTTTACCCCACCAGCCCCCTCTCTATCTATGTTTACCCTACCAGCCCCCCTCTCTATCCATGTTACCCCCACCAGCCCCCTCTCTATCTATGATGTTTACCCCACCACCCCTCTCTATCTGATGTTCCCTAACCAGCACCCTCTCTTCTATCTTGTTTACCCCACCAAGCCCCTTCTCCTATCTATGTTTAGCCCCACGCCCCTCTTATCATATGTTTACCCACCAGCCCCCCTCTTTATCGTATGATGTGTTATAGCCCATCCAACCCTCTCTCTCATCTCTCTATGGATGTTTACCCCACCAGCCCCCCTTCTCTACTCTATGATGTTACCCCACCAGCCCCCTCTTTAATCTATTTGGATTGTTTACCCCACCAGCCCCCTCTTTATCTATGATGTTAGCCACCAAGCCCCCCTCTCTATCTATGATGTTTACCCCACCAGCCCTCTCTCTATCTATGATGTTTTACCCCACCAGCCCCCCTCTTTATCTATGAGTTACTGCCACCAACCCTCTCTCTATCTATGATGTTTACCCCCCCAGCCCCCTCTGTTATCTATGATGTGTACGCCCACCAACCCTCTCTCATTTCTATGATGTTTAACCCCACCAGCCCCCCTTTATCTATCTTATGATGTTTACCCCACCAGCCCCCCTCTTTATCTATGATGTGTAGCCCACCAACCCTCTTCTCAATCTATGATGTTTACCACCAGCCCCCCTCTTTATCTATTATGTTTACCCCACGAGCCCCCCTCTTATCTATGATGTTTACCCCACCAGCCCCCTTTATCTATCTATGATGTACCTCCACGAGCCCCCTCTTTATCTTTGATGTTTACCCCACCAGCCCCCTTAATCTATCTATGATGTTTACGCCCACCAGCCCCCCTCTTTATCTATATGTTTACCCCACCAGCCCCCCTTTATCTATTTATGATGTTTACCCCACCAGCCCCCCTTTATTTCTATGATGTTTACCCACCAGCCCCTCTCTCTTCTATATTTTACCCACCAGCCCCTCTTCTCTATCATGATGTGTACCGCAACAAACCCCCTCTCTCGTCATGAACCATCACTTGTGTGTCTCAAACGTCACCTTTAGCTTTGGGCTATTCACTTATAATGCGGGAGGAAACTGCGCAATAGCCACTTTAACTGCAATGTGAAAAGGCTATATTCAGTGACCTATATCCCCGGTATAATACCCGTCACCCCTAATCTGCATCGGGTGCGCTCATAAATGTGCTGCTACTCACATAATGTTTCAGAAATATCAAGTTATGGTACTYCGTGCATTTCATCAAATGCTCGCAGTCAAACAACCAATAATACTGTGRGCCTCTTGTTATTATCCTCACCTGCAGRGAACCGCACCTCAGAATCAATGGAATCGGACCGAGACCACCCTTTTTGAGCGAAGCAAGGTGCGTTGTTTAGTGTGCGGATAGTGTTCACACTAGTCCAAACGAACCGYACTAAGGGTGAAAACGCYCCCCCGTTTTCAGAAAAAAAACACTCAAAAACAATTTGGTGTGAAAGCCCCCTGAGTCATCACTAGATMTTCTTCCTCCCTTTCACACCACCAAGCTGAAAACACACAGGACAAAAAAAAAGAAAGGTTTGGTTATAAGCTGCACGTCCTTGTCTGACTGTAGGAGACTTGTTCTCTGTTCTCCTCTGTTCTCATATGTCCAGCTGATCTCTCATAATCTGCATCCCAAATGACACCCTAACCCCTGTGGGCCCTGGTCAAAAGCAGTGCACTATAAAGGAAATATAGTTCCATTTGGGACACAAAGTCAAACTTAGTATAGCCTTGAGATTATTCTAAGGGAGACTGGTGGTTTGGATTGATGGTGGTTGAAATATTTTCCAGTACTCCAGTGTTCTCCCTTAGAGCTGTTCTGTTACAGTATTGTTCTCCTTGATCCTAGTGAGAGAGGGGGACGAAGAGAGAGGGAGMTGCATAGGGGGCAGGGAAGGAGAGAGAAAAAAGAAAGCAAGATGGAGAGGTGGGCAAGGAGAGGGGGGGAGGGATGGAGAGAGAGAGAGGGTATTTACAGTCTTCAGGCTACATAAACAGTGGAAGTTGGCTATATAGGCTAAATTACACATTCTTTTAACATATGACCCCYAGGTGATCTGTTCTTGCAATTTGTAGTCTATGACATTTGAGGTGTACATATGAAKATTTTTCACAAAGTAGTTTGGATATAGTACACTACATTTAGTGTAGCTTAACTTCTTCCAGTCTGAAGTAATTGGTAGCTTGGTAAACTATATTTTCAGAGCAACTTCACCAAGAATGGTTTGTGTGTGTGTTATGCCATGTTATACAACGGGTGGGTCTAATCCTGGATGCTGATTTGGTTAAAACCACATTCCAGCCAGGGTTTATTCCAAAAGTTACCACTGGCTAAATCTATAACGTTAAAATGCCTGTTTACTCTGTTCCATCTGACTGCACAATCCACTGTCTCATCAGCCCAGCCAGGCAATGTATATACTAGATCTCCACTGTAAAAAGCATCTAGACATTGTCTCCCATTCTTTTAGACTAGCATTTGGTTTTCAACAGCYGAGATTTGTATAAACCTTGCTGTCTGTCTCTCCGACATTTGCAACATTGTTTCAATATTGAAATTCGATCTCCCGCTGTGCTATGGTAATGAATGTGTCGGGACMAGACAGACAGGCTGGCAGCTTTTCACAGCCAGTCGAAATCATACATTTTTATGGTTATATATATACAAAGAAATGTCAATAGAAAAACATGAAAGTGATTGTGAAATGAAATGAAAATGAAGTGATTGTGTTAGCTGTGTTGATGGCTAGCTCCTCTGAACAGTGTCCTGGCGAGAGAGCAAATGTTCTATGCCAGATAAAATCGCACATCATTAGCTCATTGTTATGGATGTATTGAAATACATGTCACTAGAAAATAGCTTAATCAAACACAAATGCTGCACTTTGCTGTTATMCTGGCTGCACTGTTTGACGTGACTGTGTTAGCCGAAGTTGGCTAGCTAGCAAGCAAGGGATAAGAATGTTGCTAGCCATCACGGCAACGGAACATTTTAGAACAAAAAGACTTAACGACTGGGTCGCGTCTCTGGCAACCCAACCGATAGAAAGAACGACCAGCCAGCTTGGGTAGCAACCCTAGATTTGTGTCGGGACTATATCTCGTGGAAGGAAGAAATAGTATGAATAAATTAATCAAAATAAAGTTTTTCATGAAAATATGTCAATCATTATTTGAATATGTTGGCAACCCTTTGTYTAAAAGTGATAATGCCCTCYAAGCCAGTGTTTGGAGGATATGTTGGCACGGTAACATCKCCTGTACCAATATATCCTCCAAACACCGGTTCCTTGGGAATTATCACGTCACTATAGTCAGCTTTATGGTGGTAAATGCAGCATTAAGAATAACAGGCCCTTTGGCTAATGATCTAGTTTGTGAGAGAGCACAGTAGAGTACAATTAATCATGTTGACTGGGGGAAGAATAAGCTTAATTAGCTGAAATCACTCCTCTTTTTCTCGTTCACTCTTTCCATGCACCTCTTTCTTTCTTTCTTTCTTTCTTTCTTTCTTTCTTTCTTTCTTTCTTTCTTTCTTTCTTTCTTTCTTTCTTTCTTTCTTTCTTTCTTT
>NC_036867.1:11318625-11319610 GCF_002910315.2 Salvelinus sp. IW2-2015 | reverse complement strand
TCTTTCTTTCTTTCTTTCTTTCTTTCTTTCTTTCTTTCTTTCTTTCTTTCTTTCTTTCTTTCTTTCTTTCTTTCTTTCTTTCTTTCTTTTGTGTTCATGGTTTATGGCTGAAGCATCCTGAGAGTAGGGGGAAAACAGCTGTTGAGGAAAGCTGGCAGAGGGCTTGTACCTTGTGTGTGCATTCGTGCGAGGCTCATAACTCAAGCGTGTGTAAGAGAGAGCGGGGATAGGTCCTGACTGCGAGGTGTGTGTGTGTGTAGGGTTAGTAGAGCTTGCGTTTGCCTCCAAGCCTGCAGTGGTATTTGTGCATCAGTGCCTCTATGGATACTGCTGAGAGACCTGTGTGTAAGACCTATTGACTGAACAGTGGCTGTGGATATATGCACACGCATACACACACACACAACCCTGTTTTAGCCTGCAGGTAAAATACAACAGGGAGAGGAGACAACATAGCTGTCTGCAGATTTGCCTAAATAAATAAATACGTAGTAAGACCACATTTTGCATCATGTTTTCCACAGCAGAGATTGTTGAACTACAAGCTGAGTGCCAAATGACACACTATTCCCTATGGAGTGCACTACTTTGGGCTCTGGTCAGTAGAGTGGCACTCTGGGCCAGATTGTTGTGCCATGTCTGTGTGTGTGTGTTTTGTGTGTGAGTGAGTGAGAGAGTTGCACTAGGGGCCAGATTGCTGTGCCACGTCAGTCAATAGGAGGTGGAGAGGCTGCAGGTGCTAGCTAGCGTGAGAATGACAAAGCACACTGATGGAGAACGTTAAGACGCTGTGTACCAACGCCCATCACACACACACACACACACACTTTTCACGGTGGAGAGGAGGATTTGATGGTTCACGGTGTCGAAGGCAGCGGATAGATCTAATGAGGAGCGGATGTCGTCAACCTCCTTGTCGAAGTGGTTGACTAAGTCATCCGCAGAGAGGGAGTAGGAGAGAGGATTAAGGGGGAGGAGAAAGTGG
>NC_036867.1:11315838-11318298 GCF_002910315.2 Salvelinus sp. IW2-2015 | reverse complement strand
AAGTGGAAAAGAGTTTCCCAGGATATGAGGCAGAAGCTTGAAATGTAGTGATTGAAAGTGGCTTTAGGAGCATGTACAGAGGAAGAGAAGGTAGAGAAGAGGGAGTGAAATATGATATGTCCTTCTCATTCACACTATGGAAACACAGAGAAAAAACCCTGAGTCACTGTTCTGTATTGTAGGGTTGCAAAATTCCCAGGTTTCCAGAAATCCCAACTGGAAATTCCCAGAATCCGGAGGGAATAAGCAGGAAATTCAGAATCCTCCAACCAGAATTTCCTTCTCAATATCTTTATCTGTCTTTCCCATCCAGTCTCAACTGTCCTTCCATTTAGATGCAAACATTATTACCTCCTAATCACTCAGTGCACATCCCAAATAGCACCCTATTCACTATGGGCTCTGGTCAAAAGAAGTGCACTATATAGGGAATGGAGTGCCATTTGAGACACAGACTCAGCTGTAATTAGTTGTGGTAGGGTGGACTGAGATGAACTACTACTACCTCTTACTGAAGCCCTAGCTCATTTCATCCCTGCTCCCTTCCTCCCTTCCTCCTCCCCTCCCTCCATCCCTCTGTTTGTAGTATGAACCTAGGCGACCCAAAGAAAGGGGGAGGAAACTCCACCAGTATAGGGTGATTAGGGAATTAAGCGGAGAGAAAGTATGTACTGCCGTAGGCATGGCAGCCCTGAGAAAGAGAGAAAGATAGAGAGGGAGAGAGATACGGAGAGAGAGAGACACGGAGAAGAAAGGGAGATGAAGAGAGACGGAGTGATTTACTTATTGAGTGAGAGTGAGGGATAGAGAGAGAGCAAGGCAGTACAAAGGGATTAATACATTTCTCCAAGGCTGTGCTTTTTAATGGCATTCCAGCACTAAGCCAGTTAGGGAGTGCCGCCGTGCTTAGATCCCACATCACGTTGAGCGAGCGAGCGAGAGAGACATGACCGTCTGAGTCTGTGAGGAAGACTACCCCCAAGGCATGCTGGGAAGATTAAAGGAGCTCCCCATTCTATTTATCTTTCAACCCGTCAAACTGYAGTCCCGTTGGGCTCCTGAAAACACTGGATTCAAACTTTAAATGAATGGTCTGTCAGGTGCACCAGAGGGTGTCAAGTCAACAGAGATTCTCTCTCCCAAATGGCTCCCTAGTCCCTATATAGTGCACTACTTTTGACCAGGGCCCATTTTTAAAAATGTATTTAACTAGGCAAGTCAGTTAAGAACAAATTCTTATTTACAATGACAGCCTGCCCCAGCGACGCTGGTCCAATTGTGCGCCACCCTATGGGACTCCCAATCATGGCCGGTTGTGATACAGCCTGGAATCAAACCAGGGTCTGTAGTGACACCTCTGGCACTGAGATGCAGTGCCTTAGACCACTGCGCCACTCAGGAGCCCCTGKATATGAGCGCGATACACAGGGTTTGTACGATCACGGAAATCCTGGAAAAGTTGAATTTTAAAATGCTGTTTTCCAGGCCTGGTTTGAAAAGTAATGGAAATGAATAACATTTCTGTTATTGTAATTTATTTAGGCACAGTGTTAAAATATTTTAACAATCAAATAAAAATCAACATACCAGCCAGGCTCGGAGTGCGCGACGAGTGGGCCGTTGCTCAAGGAGAGAGAGGCGGACAACTAGGTAGGTAGACAATTCAAAACATATCTTGTACCCTCTAGTTAACTGTTAAGCTATAAATATTTTCATCATGTCATGGATGTCCCCAAAAACTTTGCACCGACACTCGCGAATAAGGTCATAAACYAACAATTCACTTTGCCATTGTATTAGTTGGGATTCGGTTCAATCGCGTTGAATCGGTTCGATCATGTGAATCAAAATAATTATTTGGGAACATTAATTTTAGGAAAAAAGATTAGATGTAGTTTTTCTTTTGGATTATGTGGATTCATAACTTATTTTGTAGATACTTCCAGTTGATTTGGGCATCCAATGTACAGTATGTACCATTGTAACTCAATAGATGCTAGTCAGCCTTCTAAGGTAGCTAAATATGACAAAAAAATTGTGGGCTTGCTTCAGCAAAATAAAAAGATGTGTAGCCTACCATAGCACAAACGTTTCGCCTCGCAACGTCACAGTATTGTTGTGAAAATCAGCCTGATATTGCTGTTTACTTTGTGCATTGCTGAATCAAAAGCACAGATGTCAACAACAGGTGTTACAGCTTTGGAATTTTCAATGGAGTGTGTTTGTGCCTGTAGATTTTCAGCCCATTCAGCTGAATAGGCTACCTCAACCCCCTTGGTGATGAATTCCAGTTGGCAGCAGAGCAAAGATTTGTGTTCCTCAGGCTGTCACGCTGTGGTCCAGATTCTCCTGGGCCAACAGGACAGCATCACAATCAGCACAAACAGCCGCTGGTGTCAGAGGTGGGATCCAGCACACACAAACACACACACACACACACACACACACACACACACACAC
>NC_036867.1:11299174-11315819 GCF_002910315.2 Salvelinus sp. IW2-2015 | reverse complement strand
ACACACACACACACACACACACACACACACACACAAACAACATATCTCAGCAGAAAGCTGTTGTATTGAGTCTTAGGGAGCTGTCACACCGACTTGGTTTGGAGCGTTTTTTCCCCAAACTCTGGTGCGTTTACCCCCTTAGTTCGGTTCGTTTGGACTGGTGTGAACACTCTATCCGCACTCCGCACACTAAACAACGCACCGTGGCTCGCTCGAAAAGGGTGGTCTCGGTCCGATTCAATTTCTACCATGGTGCGGTTCGCTGCAGGTGAGAACGCTGTCCAGACCAAACACAGGAAAAGAACAAGAGTCGCACGGTATTATTGGTTGTTTGACTGCGAGCATTTTATGAAATACACGCAGTCCAATAACTTGATATCCCTTGATATCCCAGTCATATGTATGTCATGTTTTTGTCTTGTTTTGTTGCAGTAAATTAAGTATTCAATCTTATCTGCTCCGGCTGAAACTTATATTTATTTCTCATACTTTCCCCAAATCCTTACAGAGCTTTAACACGCTGGAATCACTTCCTTACTAGCAGTCCTGTCTCTTGTCTCCACTGAACATTTTGTACGGGCTTTCTCAGCTTTTCTAAATATTTGATTTAGTCTCCCCCCGTACTTCTCTGGGACCCCCGCTACGTATGCCACACAGACACACACACACACACATAAATAAACACACACATACACATCAAATATTGAAGATACGAATACTCGCTTTTTCATTTTCCTTCACAAATGGAATTTGTATTGGAGTGGAGGCTGTTGTCACGCAATCACCAACTGCGTCTTTGAACAAGGCTCTGACTGACCACCCCACCTATTCATAGATACCCGCCTTTGGCCAAACCAAAGTGATTTACAGTGACCAGTCTTACAACTTCAAAGTGGTCATATTATACATTACAGCCACAACATTCCAAGGAACTAGATTATGCCCAAAGTGACTTGGTACTGTGTATAGTGTAGCTAATACGCTCACTTGGGGCATTGGACTAGACTTACAACTTCAAGGTGGTCAGATTATAGCTATTGTACAAGGCTACAAGGTACATAGAACCAGATATGTCTGTACCAACTTGGTAAAGTGTAGCTAATACCCTCACTATTGCAGATTGTCTTGTTTTTTTGATGGACCATTGAGTGCCAGCACAATAGTGTGGAGCAGTTACTGTGAGCTGGACCTTTGCAGGTTGTGGTTACAGAATGCATCCCAAATGGCACCCTATTCTCTATCGTGCACTACTTTTCACCAGAGCCTTATGGGCCCAGGTCAAAAGTAGTGCACTATATCGAATCAAATCAAATTGTATTTGTCATATACATGTGATTAGCAGATGTTATTGCGGGTGTAGCGAAATGCTTGTTCTTCTACACTCCCAGAGCCATCACCTCCTCCCTGTAGGCTGTCTCGTTATATTTGGTAATCAAGCCTACTACTGTTGTGTCGGCTGCAAACTTGATGACTGAGTTGGAGGAGTGCGTGGTCACACAGTCAAGGGTGAACAGGGAGTACAGGAGGGGGCTGAGCAAGCATCCTTGTGGGGCCCCAGTGTTAAGGACCAGCGACGTGGAGGTGTTGTTTCCTACCTTCACCACTTGTGGGCGGCTCGTCAGGAAGTCCAGGTCCCAGTTGCACAGTGCGGGGTTCAGACCCAGGGCCTCGTGCTTAATTATGGTGTTGAATGCTGAGATAAGTCAATAAACAGCATTCTTACATAGGTATTCCTCTTGTCCAGATGGGATAGGGCAGTGTGCAGAGTGATGGCGATTGCATCGTCTGTGGCTCTATTGGGGCGGTAAGCAAATTGAAGTGGGTCTAGAGTGGCAGGTAAGGTAGAGGGGAAATGATCCTTGACTAGTCTCTCAAAGCACTTCATGATGACAGAGGTCAGTGCTACGGGGCGATAGTCATTAAGTTCAGTTACCTTTGCCTTTTTGGGTACAGGAACAATGAAGGCCATCTTCAAGCATTTGGTGACAGCAGACTGGGATAGGGAGAGATTGAATATGCCTGTAAACACACCAGCCAGCTGGTCTGGTGGCACTGTCTTATCCTCAAAGCGTGCAAAGAATGTGTTTAGCCTGTCCGGACGCAAGACTTCGGTCTCTGCAACGTGGCTGGTTTTCCTTTTATAGTACGTGATTGTCTGTAGACCCTACCCTACGTCTCGTTTCTGAGCCGTTGAATTGCGACTCCACTTCATCTCTATACTGACGTTTAGCTTGTTTGATTGCCTTGCGGAGTGAATAACTACACTGTTTTTATTCTGCCAAATTACCAGTCACCTTGCCATGGTTAAATGTGGTGGTTCGCGCTTTCAGATTTGTGCGAATGCTACCATCTATCCACGGTTTCTGGTTAGGGTACATTTTAATAGTCACAGTGGGTAATACATCTCCTACACACTTCCTTATAAACTCAGTCACCGTATCCGTGTATGCGTCTAGATTATTTTCGCAAGCTACCCAGAAAATATCCCAGTCCATGTGATCAAAACAATCCTGAAGTGTGGATTCCGATTGGTCAGACCAGCGTTGAATAGTACGAAACACGGGTACTTCCCGTTTGAGTTTCTGCCTATAGGACGGGAGGAGCAAGATGGAGTCGTTGTCAGATTTGCCGAAAGGAGGACGGGAGAGGGCCTTATAAGCATTCCGGGAGTTTGAATAGCAATGGTCGAGAGTCTTAGCAGCGCGAGTAGTACAGTCGATATGTTGATAGAACTTCAGCAGCCTAGTCCTCAGATTTACTTTGTTAAAATCCCCAGCTACAATAAATGCAGCCTCAGGATATGTGGTTTCCAGTTTTCATAAAGTCCAGTGAAGTTCTTTGAGGGCAGTCGAGGTAGCGGCTTGAGGATGTAAACAGCCGTGGCGTTGACGGAGGAGAATTTTCTTGGGAGATAATATGGTCCGCATTAAATTGTGAGGTATTTTAGATCAGGTGAACAAAAGGACATGAGTTCCTGTATGTTCCTAGAATTACAGCATGAGTCGTTAATCATGAAACACACCCCTCCGCCCTTCTACTTCCCGGAGAGATATTTATTCCTGTCTGCACGATGTACTGAGAATCCTGCTGGCTTTACCGACTCTGACAGAGTATCCCGAGAGAGCCATGTTTCCGTGAAACAAAGTATGTTTAAGGCCCCAATATCTCTCTGGAAAGAAATCCTTGCTCTAAGCTCATCGACTTTGTTATCCAAAACTGAACATTAACGAGTAATATACTCGGAAGCGGTGGGTGGTGTGCGCGCCTCCTAAGTCGAACCAGCAGAGTTACTGCTGCTCCAATATCCAATAGTTCTTCCCAGCTGTATGTAATGACACAAAACGTTTCCTGAGCTAATAATGTAAAGAATAGTGCATAAAAAAACGAAATACTGCAAAGTTTCCTAAGAACTAGTTGCGATGCTGCCATCTCCGTTGTCGCCAACATGGAAAACGATATAGGCAATAGGGTGAGATTTGGGATGCATCAACAGAATGGCATTGCGTTTCGAGATGATATGAGAAGCCATCAATCATAGATCCCATCACCACACCCCCTCTGTCTGGAAGAGACAGGAGTCACCAGGTCATAGAGTAGGGGGTGTTTGTGGGGAGGGGCAGGGTCATATGGGGATTAGGTGTCTGGCTGTGCCTTGTGACTCTTTATGACTCTACTTTAGGAGCTTATGGGGCGGGGTGACATCAGGGGGGGAGACAGGAAGCATGTTTATATCAGTAGTTGGCTATATAATGTTGTTGTTGTTGTTGATCATATGTTAGACTCCCACAGTAGCTAGTCTGACCCTAGTATCAAACCTACTGGATATTGGTATATTGTACAGATATCAAGCTCAAGGTACTTTCCTCAGTATCTGGTATCATCAGAAGCATAATATCTGACCTCCACCGTAGCTAGTCTGACCCTCTCCAGCATGTCCATCCCTTATTACCTGTCATTTCCCACTTTGGTGTGAGTCTGTCTGAAAGATACATGAGCTGTGTTAGAATACTCATACTAATATACTGTATACTACATACTTAATGAGTATATACTACATACTATATACTATTAGTTAATTTTATTGTACTGAAAACAAACGGTATCCTTTCAGTTTAGCGTACTAGCTTTACCGGAAGTTGATGATGTTGCTATGCAACCTCTTGCTAGCTAGTTAGCATAACAAATGACTAGTTAGACATTTTACYACTTCGGTGTGCTCGTAAATTCAGAGCTTTGTCAGATTGTCCATTCGTAAATTCAGAGCATTTCGCTCCGAGAGCGAGCTCACACTGGACGCTCGGGCCGAGGAGTAGGGTTGATTTGAGCATTCTGACCTTACAACGGCAGTCAAGCACCCAAGCTAACGTTGGGTAGCTTGCTAGCTACGTCCAGACACAAATGAGACCACTCTGACCATTTTACTCGCCCTAGCAGAGCTGGTTAGGCGGTTTTCATGTTATCCAGAGCATTGGTGACTGTAACTGTGCTGCTGGCAACAATTTAATTACGCTTTTTTTGCAGATGTTTACTGACACCAGCCATATTCAGCGGGTGTTGAGCGCTAGTAAATTCATTATTCTGCGCTCTGGTACACTCACACTATAAAGTGCTCTGAAATCGGATTAGATAGCCAGAGCGAATTTACGAAAGCACCCGAATGTCCATTGAGAACATACAACGACTATACCATTTAGCTAAGCTAAGAATGACCGGAATAATCAAGTCAATAAACGTTGGGTAGTAAGTTAGATAGACTATAGTTAATATACTGACAAGTTTGATGTATAAGTAGCCAACCAACTAACTTTAGGTAGCTAGCTAACATACCGGTACATACTGCTGTAATGATATGCTATGTGGTTGATATGCTATGTGGTTCGTAAGGACAGCGTAGCTAAGAAATTGTCAACCAACATAACGTGTAAGGTAACTTATTTGAAAAGCCATTACTTTATTACATTGCTCAACATTTTCTTAACATTTGTCATAATTAGTTAAAGCAATGAATTTGTATCTGCTCTCGTTGTACTTCGGGTGCATATTTTGCGCCATTTTCTTCAAATCTGAAAACGATGTGAAGTCACACCCATTTCCTGAAGAATTGCATTATGGGCCCTAAAGTACGGAAATAGTGTCCTCTGTGTGTATACTTCATATTTTGGCGAATTTAGTACGACATCCGGGAACTTTTGGCATATTAACTATATCCATACTATGACCAATAAGTTTACTATATACTCAATTCATGTCACAAATAGTACGGTTGGTGTGGTTAGTATGAATATTCGAACACAGCTATGGTTGTTTTTGCCATCTTTCAGATGGTTGCAGAATGCCTCAGTGACATGTATGAGAGGTGACAGTTATTCAGTGTCAGGCTGTACTGTAAGGGTCTCTGATGTTCCCGAGTCAGATGTATCACATGATGCTTGGTACAACCCTGGTGCTAAGCACGCAAAATCACTGCCCCGTGCWGCTTGTATGGTACACTACCACTACCCTCCCTAAAGACCCACTGCTAGCCCCAGGCCAGTAAATAGACCTTGTGTTGCTGTACTGATCTGCTGAGACGACAGTCACTGAGCTGTATCTGGGTGCTGCAGCCAAACCATTCTACTGTCCTGGAGCCAACAGAGATGTAAAGCTCAATCTGATTCCAGACTACAGCATTTAATCAGCTCAACTGTTGCTGTGGGATTATTTAAGATACTCACCCTCTATCTCATCACAAGTGTGTGTGTGTGTGTGTGTGTATGTATGTGTGCATGTATGTATGTGTTTACCAAGGCCATTATGGTACCAGTGTGTCTGTGCGTGTGTCTGTGCGCTTGTCTGTGCGCGTGTGTGTGTGTACCAAGGCCATTATGGTACCAGTGTGTGTGTGTGTGTGTGTACTGTGTATCCAAGCATGTGTGTTTTAGGGTAGAGTAGGAGGTAGGGTATTAGTGAGATGACAAAGTGTAATCACGTGCATTTCTGTCCCATACTGGGAATTATTTGATGTTCCACAGCGGTCTGCAATGTAATATGTTTTGATACACTATACACAGAATCTAATTCAGTACAGTGCGTGTGTGTTTATTTCTATCCCATAATGTAAGCTCTAACTGTCAAGAGTGTCTGTATGGAATACTGGTTTTATCAAGTGTGTATTTGTGTGTGTTTATGTGTSCACGAGTGTGTGTGTGTCTGCGTGTGTGTATATTTATATTCAATAAGCCTGGTTTCCTGGCTTTATCAGCCCCCCTATGCCCTATGGGTAACACAGTAAGGTTAGTACTAGTAAGAAGACTGCTGMGTCTAGGGTTGCACATTTTGGGGAATATTCACAGGTGGAAACTTTCCGTGGGAATTAACAGGAATATATGGGAATTAACAGGAATATATGGGAATTAACAGAAATATATATTTTTTCATATTAATTTATTTTTATTTTTATCCGAAACATACAATATACTTGCAGTGAAGCCGCCCAACAACTACATCATGCCAGTCATACAACAGACTCCCATTCAAAGCGACACACAGAAGCATCCAGGGTCAATGCCCTGCTCAAGGGCACGTTGACAGATCTCCCACCAGGCCAAAAAACGTGAACGCGAACCCTCCAAGATCCCCCCACAGTTCCCCAATAGCTGTCCCTCAACCATTCAAGATCCTTCCCACAGCCCCCCCCCCAAATAAAAATTAAATACAGTTAATTCCATTCCCCACCCCCAATAACTCCCCAATGCACCAACAACCAAGAGAATGAACTAAAGAGAAAAAAGAAATAGACAGAAGAGAACAGCAACAAAACAAAACAAAAAAAGACAAACATTTAAAACAAAGGACGTCAAGGACAACTAAAATCATAACAGCAATGCCAACTGTATATGTTTGTATTTTATCTTTGACCATCATTCTATCTCCCGCATAGCAACTCCACTCCCACTTGTCTCCAATTCCACATACCCAACCCTCAGCACATCCCATCTATCTCTGCTGGCCACCCACTTCGGGTTTCTATGCAACACATATCTTTKAACTATGCTGTGATGTTTAACGTACAATTTCAATCTATCTAATCGAATCGAATCCACAGATTGCGAGTTGAAGATAAATACTTTTACTAAGAGTATTAGTATATTAGTAATTGACTMACCCGGTCTCTCCTGATCTTCTAACAGTACTATTTCTAGGGTCAATTTTAGATCAATGCTATGCATTTTCAGCCATTCTTGAACCTGAGACCAGAAACAGGCTACCTGAGGGCAATACCAAAACAAATGGTCTATTGATTCTGTATACTCACAACAAAATCTGCAGAGTTTTGATGATTTTATGCCCCAAATATTCAACATTTTGTTGGTGGCAAGAATTCTATATAATKATTTTAGCTGAAAAGCACAAAGTCTTGAATCTTGCGTTGTTTTACAGTGGGGCAAAAATGTATTTAGTCAGCCACCAATTGTGCAAGTTCTCCCACTTAAAAAGAGGAGAGAGGCCTGTAATTCTCATAATAGGTACACTTCAACTATGACAGACAAAATGAGGAAAGAAAATCCTGAAAATCACATTGTAGGATTTTTAATGAATTTATTAGCAAATTATGGTGGAAAATAAGTATTTGGTCAATAACAAAAGTTTATCTCAATACTTTGTTATATTACCCTTAGTTGAACAATACAGAGGTCAAAACGTTCTGTAATTTTCACAAGGTTTCACACACTGTTGCTGGTATTTTGGCCCATCCTCCATGCAGATCTCCCCTAGAGCAGTATGTTTTGGGGCTGTTCTCTGGGCAACACGGACTTTCAACTCCCTCCAAAGATTTTCTATGGGTTGAGATCTGGAGACTGGCTACCACTCCAGGACCTTGAAATGCTTCTTACGAGCCACTCCTTCTGTTGCCCGGCTTGTGTTTGGGATCATTGTCATGCTGAAAGACCCAGCAACGTTTCATCTTCAATGCCCTTGCTGATGGTGGCTTTACTTTGGTCCAGCTCTCTGCATGTTCATTCACTAGGTCCCCCGTGTTCTGGATTTTGCTCATCCGTTTTGTGATCATTTTGACCCCACGGGTGAGATCTTGCGTGGAGCCCCAGATCGAGGAGATTATCAGTGTGCTTGTATGTCTTCCATTTCTAATAATTGCTCCCACAGTTGATTTCTTCAAACCAAAGCTGCTGTACTATTGCAGATTCATCTTCCCAGCCTGGTGCAAGGTCTACAATTTGTTTCTTGTTCCTTTGACAGCTCTTTGGTCTTGGCCATAGTGGAGTTTGGAGTGTGACGTTTGAGGTTGTGGACAGGTGTCTTTTATACTGATACAAGTCTCACAGGTGCCATTAATACAGGTAACGAGTGAGAGACAGCGGAGCCTCTTAAAGAAGAAGTTACAGGTCTGTAGAGCCAGAAATCTGCTGTTTGTAGGTGACCAAATACTTATTTTCCACCATAATTTGCAATAAATTCATTAAAACCTACAATGTGATTTTCTGGATTTTCTTTTCTCATTTTGTCTGTCATAGTTGAAGTACCTATGATGAAAATTACAGGCCTCTCTCATCTTTTTAAGTGGGAGAACTTGCACAATGTGTGGCTGACTAAATACTTTTTGCGCCCACTGTATATATCAACTCATACTCACCATCAACTCACATGGAATCGGTATAAAAAAAAAGATAGAAAGTTGTCTCACTTTTCAGGGGGATGAAATTGAAATTGTATAGCCAGTTCTGCAATGCTTGTTTGAAAAAGAAAAATACTTTGAAAAAAGTATAATTTTCAATTAATCGAAAATGAGACATGGCAATCTGCACAAAGGCAAAAAGGCAATTTTTAAACAATGGATGAGCTTTTCTTAGTAATCTACTTGAGAACCATTTAGGGTTCAAGTAAATCTTCTGAATGAGTGAAGCTTTTAGAGAGAGGTTTAGTGCTTTTAAACTTAATAATCTCAACCCACCCAATTCATATTCATTATATAGATAGGCACGTTTTATTTTGTCTGGTTTAGCGTCCCAGATAAAGCAAAATATTTTTTGCTCATATGATTTCAAAAATGAATCATCAGGAGTAGGCAGCGACGTAAGTAAGTGAGTAAACTGAGATATGAATACGGAGTTAATCAGGACAATTTTCCCATAAATAGACAGGTATTTACCTCTCCATGGTTGCAGGATCTTGTCTATATTTACTAATTTTCTATTGAAATTCATTGTGGAGAGCTTATTTATATCTTTTGTGATATGAATATCAAGTATGTCTACTTCACCATCAGCCCATTTTATAGGTAAACTGCAGGGTAATGTAAAAGTTTTATTTTTGAAAGATCCAATACGTAATATTGTACACTTATCATAACTAGATACTATTCTCAGTCTAAATTGACCATAATTAGTGCTTGTAAAGTTACTGCCATCAGAGGTATTATGATGGTCAAAATTAGAGCTTTCAAATGTCAGATATTTAGAATTCAAGAAATAGGTTCTAGCAATATTTATTTTATTCCCTTGCCTGTTTGCCTGTGAGCCAAAGCCACAGATGTTAGAACATTGAAGCAAGATATTATGTGTGTAGTAAATCTGAGTAGGTTGATGTGTATGATATTGGATGTGATTTAGTGAGAGTGTGTACGATGTCTGTATAAGAGTAAGACTATAATGTGTGATGTCCAAATAAATAATAACTCTGCCAATTTGCATGGTTGAGTGTCTATGTGTGTAACATGTAGTGCGTAAAGCCTTAATATTCATGATGATAATTGTAATCCATATCGTATCACCATCATAGTTGCATCATAATTACCTTTGACATCATTGAAAAACACATCCCAGCATTTCCATAGCAATTGACGTTTCACATGATCATGAAAAAGACCTTGCATTACTCTAGAGACGGCTTCACTACAGTACAAATATATTCCGTACAATATGCTATTATTCCCCAATGCCCCTATTCTGARATCTTACCCTGGCTTGTTGTAAACATATATAAACTTGTAGACAAATACATAAAAAATATAGACAAACAATAAACACATTAAATTATAAAACAGTTCTCTACAATGGAGAGGGAGAGAATAGAGAGAGAGTGAGAGAAGAGAGCGAGATCAGGTGTGTGTGTGAATATATAAGTCTGTATGTGTACGGGAGCATGTAATTGAGTACATGTGTGTTCATATCCACTTCATAGTGTTCAGATATTTTTACAGTTCCCATACTTTCTTTTTTTCGTAACCTGAAGTCCCTGTAGAATTTAGTACAGCCATGGTGTTATGGAGCTGTCTCGGAATTGCTGTCCATCTATAAAGAGTTTGTCCTCAATGAGAAAGGCACGTTTACCCTTCTCCCTTTGTTGCCTTTGTACCGGATACAGTCTCTTACGACGTTCGTTTATCTCCCTTGGAAATTGGTCATTGGGGCTGAATTTGGTCCCTTTAAGCTCCCTTCCCCTGCTTTTGATCAGCTCCTTTTGTTGGTAGTGTTCAAATTTTGCGATGATCGGTCGGGGACCCTTGGTCTAGTCGCTCCGAGTTCCAAGTCTGTGTGCTCGGTGGAAAGCCACCTTGTTTACAGGCTCTATAGGAAGTTTCAAGGCGGATTGCATGAATTCTCTGATCGCGCCCTCTGGATTATTGGATTATTTTCAKGCATGATACGACTTTGTATGTCTAGTAGCGACTCCTTCAATCACCCTGTTTTCCCTGAGTAGACAATCCATGTAGGAATCGTGGATTTTTACCTTGGCTGTGAGTGCCTTGTTTTCTCCTTGGAGCGTGAGAATTTCAAACTCCCCCTCAGCCCTGCTACCTCCTCACACAACTTTTCCAGTGTTGCATGGATTCCAGCCAGAGCACTAGCCTCTACTTCAATGGTAAGTAAATCGTCCGTGTCTGTAGATTAATCTGTAGATACATTTTTGTAGATGTAGATTATTTTTTTTGGGGGGGGGGTTAAAATTATTTTGTGGGTAGTCAGATCTTTCCATGATGGAGTATGTTGTTCCTCCATAGCGTAAAGCTGTTGGTACTCGTCAATTTCCCTCAGGATCTCCTTAGTATCCAGGTTGGCTCTTTACTGCAACCAGTTGTTTTACGGAAAAATAACAATGAGTCTTTCCCACGACGACGACAGGTGTCTGTAGTACAGCCAGCTAGCACTCGCGGAATCCACGCAAAAGAATGGAACACAAACTTGCAGTCCCAGCCGTAAAGGCTAACCACGTCGTGGCATCCTTAGCAACAAAACTTTAGTTCTGAATAAAATAGATTTAATGAAAATGTTTTAATATAAACAACAAACCGAGTGTAGACAGTACAATGATCCATCGCATCTCCCAAAAATGTTTTCAACATACATCTGTAAAATGATTGTCTAGAAACTAAAGCTTTGCTTGTCTTCCTCTCAGGCTTCCATGTCTTCTCCCTCGACCTCCTCAATGTCCACCTCTTGAACATCAAACTCTGAGACCTCATCTTCACTGTCACTTTCCGATCCAGGCTCAAAAATAGGCCCAATATTTCAACCCTTGTATTGGTCAGCCTGTTGTGCGCTTTGGTGTGTGTGTTTCCAAACAAGGACCAGTTGCGCTCTGAGGCGGCTGATGTTGGTGGGATTTGGAGGATGATGGAGGCAACAGAGGAAAGAGCCTCAGATCCACAAAGTCCCTTCCACCAGGTGGCTGATGAGATATGTTTACACGATTGCCATATTGCATCTCCATCCCAAAGCCCTTGCTTGGAAGTGTACTACGCCAGACTGCGAAGAACCTTGCCCTCATCAAGGCCAAGGTGGCGAGACACGGTAGTGATGACACCATAGGCCTTGTTGATCTCTGCACCAGACAMGATGCTCTTGCCAGCATACTWGGGGTCCAACATGTACYRTGCGGCGTGTWTGGGRTTCAGMRAGAYGTCTTCACGCTTTTTGATGTATTTCAGAACTGCAGTTTCCTCTGCTTGGAGCAACAGGGAAGTGGGCAYGGCAGTACGGATTTCTTCTCTTACATCTGCAAGCAGAGTCTGATCATCAGACAGGATGGCATTGTCTCCCTCAATCCAGGCAATGGCTACTGCTATAGGTTTCAGGAGTTTCAGGCTGCTTACCACTCTCTCCCAAAATACATCATCCAGGAGGATCCTCTTGATGGGGCTGTCCATATCGGCAGACTGTGATATGGCCATTTCTTGGAGAGACTCCTTCCCCTCCAGGAGACTGTCAAACATGATGACAACACCAACCCAAAGGGTGTGGCTGGGCAGCTTCAATGTGGTGCTCTTATTCTTCTCACTTTGCTTGGTGAGGTAGATTGCTGCTATAACGTGATGACCCTTCAAATACCTAACCATTTCCTTGGTTCTCTTGTAGAGTGTATCAATTGTTTTCAGTGCCATGATGTCCTTGAGGAGCAGATTCATGCAGAAGCAGCACAGCCAATAGGTGTGATGTGAGGGTAGGACTCTTCTACTTTAGACCAAGCAGCCTTCATGTTCACAGAATTGTCTTTCACCAGTGCAAATACCTGCTGTGGTCCAAGGTCATTGATGACTGCCTTCAGCTCATCTGCAATGTAGAGACCYGTGTGTCTGTTGTCCCTTGTGTCTGTGCTCTTGTAGAATACTGGTTGAGGAGTGGAGATGATGTAGTTAATAATTCCTTGCTCACGAACATTCGACCACCCATCAGAGATGATTGCAATACAGTCTGCTTTCTCTATGATTTGCTTGACCTTCACTTGAACTCTGTTGAACTCTGCATCCAGCAAATGAGTAGATAAAGCATGTKTGGTWGGAGGGGTGTATGCTGGGCGAAGAACACTGAGAAATCTCTTCCAATACACAGTGCCTGTGAGCATCAGAGGTGAACCAGTTGCATACACAGCTCGAGCAAGACATTCATCAGCATTTCTTTGACTACGTTCCTCCATTGAGTCAAAAAAAKCTTCTGATTCCAGGAGTGTGTCTGATTCATCATTTTCACCTCGAATAGAAGTAGAGGGACTTTTGTCAGAGGTTGCTTGTTGTGAGCGCTGAGGGAACTTGGCCAGATGATTCTGTATCTTTGTTGCATTCTTCACAAATAATTTGGCACAGTATTTGCTGTACACAGCTTTTCCTTCTACGTTAGCATTTTCCTGTAAAGATTATAAAAAAATGTGTGAAAAAACCCCAAATACAATTCCATGTACAGATAAATGGTTAAGCAGTTAGATTTAACAACTCCGTTGTAAGATAAATGTTTTACAATGAAACATGTATGGAAACAGGTGAATTAACACTCCTCAGTTAGCAGGCTCAAGCAAGCTAAAATCCACATGGTAGCAAAAACTAGAAAAAATTGTTAACATGTTGTAAATGATTTAAACACACTTTGCTGTAGGCTACTAGTTAGTAGGCTACTAGTTTACTAGTTAGCAGAAAATCATGTATGTCATATAAAATATATTCACCCCACCCAGTATTATAATCAAAACTTACCAGAAAGCATGTAGTCCTTGGCTCAGACAGTGTAGTAGTGTGGGCTCAATAGCAACTCAATAGTGTGCAAGATCTTGAGAATCAGCTGTACATGTAATGGAAGAGTGCACTGCACATGTGATGGAAGAATGGGTAGGGTTGCAATTCCATTGAATTGGGGATAGTTTAACCAAAATATGCCACAAGACCTAGAATTGCCTTATGTGTAGGGTCGGAAATTTACCTGAAAGTTTCCGACCCTTTGCAACCCTAGCTGTGTCAGCAGGTTGCCATGACAATGCTGTCATTCTCATCCCCAAATCTTTGTCTTTTCCCTCCTATTGTTTCTCTCTCTCTGTCTCTCCCTCTCTCCACGCCACAAAATCACAGGGGTGAATTGATCCCTCTTTCTCTCTCTATCTTCTCTCTCTCTCCCGCGTTATCTCCCTATCATTTTTCTCTCTATCGCTCCCTCTCACGCTTTCAGTCTCTCTCTCTCTCTCTCTCTCTCTCTCTCTCTCTCTCCCTCTCCCCCTTTCTCTCTCTCTCTCTCTCTCTGGAGAAAAGCTGCATAGATGATATATCATATCACAGACCACAGCTCCTTAGATGCAGTGTTGTTTCTTTCTGTTCCGTTGGCTTTTGACTTTCATTTGTAAACCACATTCAAAGTTTCTACTCTATCATGAATCCCCAGTAAAAGAGAATACTGTCCGAATACTGCATGCATTAGACCTATGATACATGGTCTGTGAATGACACAGTAGAGACTGAAGACTCTGCAAGGTCACACAAGGTCATTGTGTGTTCCAGTGTTTGGGCCAGCTACAGGCTTGTTTGGTGAAGTACATGGTTTGTGAGGTAGCAGCCACATGATTCTCTGAAACTATGTTCCAACAAACACTGGAGAGAGATTAGAGAGTTCTGGTCATAATTCACCCTGCTTTTCCAGTGCCTTGCAGGAGAGAGACTCGCAGGGAGAATAGAACAATTACCTGAGAATGAATGTGGCGTGGTACTTGGTACACACACTTACTGCTCTCACGCACGCACGCACACGCACACGACCAGGTCCTGCCGTGTAGTTCTGGGCTGATCCCTCACCTTCCTCATGATCATTGATGCCCCACAGGTGATCTTGCATGGAGCCCCAGACCGAGGGTGATTGACCGTCATCTTGAACTTCTTCCATTTTCTAATAATTGCGCCAACAGTTTGTTTCCTTCTCACCAAGCTGCTTGCCTATTGTCCTGTAGCCATCCCCAGCCTTGTGTAGGTCTACAATTTTATCCCTGATGTCCTTACACAGGCTCTCTGGTCTGGCCATTGTGGAGAGGTTGGAGTCTGTTTGATTGAGAGTGTGGGACAGGTGGTCTTTTATACAGGTAACGAGTTCAAACAGGTGCATTAATACAGGTAATGAGTGGAGAACAGGAGGGCTTCTTAAAGAAAAACTAACAGGTCTGTGAGAGCCGGAATTCTTACTGGTGGTAGGTGATCAAATACTTATGTCATGCAATAAAATGCAAATTAATTACTTAAAAATCATACAATGTGATTTTCTGGATTTTTGTTTTAGATTCCGTTTCATGGTACATGATAAAAATTACAGACCTCTACTGCTTTGTAAGTAGGAAAACCTGAAATCGGCAGTGTATCAAATACTTGTTCTCCCCACTGTATATATATCATACACACACACATATTTTTTAATAATGACAATTGCAACAATACTGAATGAACAATGAACACTTTTATTTTAACTTAATATAATACATAAATACACACACACGCACACAGCTCTGAAGTGACAATGATACTGAAGAGTCTGCTTAGAGACAAATACTCTCAACTGTTTGAATAAAAATAGAGTTTAAGTTACCTGTGATGAATGTTGAAACAAAAAACCTTAATTTCTATATGCAGGAAATCCTATTTAATAATGGGCATGGTAAGAATTGACAACCAAAGTGCGAGTCATAATTCCCAGACACCTAGCAAAATCTGAAAAGCGGTTCCTTCATTTATTGCATAGGATATTTTAGATTCACTTAAAATAAGGTCTGTGTTTCGTGTAGGCTTAAATCACCGTGCCAATTTATAACTGTGTAGATATCCATAGGACAAGGTAACTCTGATCAATATTGGCTAAATATAAGCCAAAGATTAAAAAAAATTGTAGAGTGGATTCATGAAAATATGTTGACAAACGTTACCTTATCCTAGTGAGATTACACGGGTATCAAAACGTCGAGGCGGTTTAAGCCTGCACGAAACACAGACCTTATTTGAAGTAGATCAAGACATTCTCTATGGAAGACATGAACGGTAAAATAACGAAGGAACCCCTTTCAAATTCAGCCGCAAGTTATTACAGGAATTATAACGCGTCGACTATTTACATTTAATTACATTTAAGTCATTTAGCTGACGCTCTTATCCAGAGCGACTTACAATTTGGAAAGTTCATACATATTCATCCTGGTCCCCCCGTGGGGAATGAACCACAACCCTGGCGTTGCAAGCGCCATGCTCTACCAACTGAGCCACACGGGACCATTTCTCTCAACCATATACCTTTGACTAATCCGGAAACTATCACCTCGAAAACAAAACGTTTATTCCGTTCCGTATTTTATCTAACGGGTGGCATCCATGAGTCTAAATATTCCTGTTACATTACACAACCTTCAATGTTGTCATAATTACGTAAAGTTCTGGCAAATTAGTTCGCAAAGAGCCAGGCGGCCCAAACTGTTGCATATACCCTGACTCTGCGTGCAATGAACGCAAGAGAAATGACACAATTTCACCTGGTTAATATTGCCTGCTAACCTGGATTTCTTTTAGCTAAATATGCAGGTTTAAAAATATATACTTGTGTATTGATTTTAAGAAAGGCATTGATGTTTATGGTTAAGTCACATTGGAGCAATGACAGTCATTGATTGATTGTTTTTTATAAGATAAGTTTAATGCTAGCTAGCAACTTACCTTAGCTTACTGCATTTGCTAACAGGCAGGCTCCTCGTGGAGTGCAATGTAATCAATGCAAGACTGGATCCCCCGAGCTGACAAGGTTAAAAATCTGTCGTTCTGCCCTAAAGGCAGAACGTTCCTAGGCCGTCATTGAAAATAAGAATGTGTTCTTAACTGACTTTCCTAGTTAAATAAAGATTAAATAAAGGTGTAAAAAAAAAGGGG
>NC_036867.1:11279652-11297891 GCF_002910315.2 Salvelinus sp. IW2-2015 | reverse complement strand
TACCACACACACACACACCACACACACACCACACACACACACAACACACACACACACACCACACCACACACACCACACACACACACACACACACACACACACACACACACACACACACACACACACACACACACACACACACACACTGAGTAATGCTTTGGTGTTGTTCATCAATGTATAAAGGAAAAAAAAAAAAAGAACGGCAAATCGGCGCCCAAAAATACCGATTTCCGATTGTTATGAAAACTTGAAATCGGCCCCGATTAATCGGAATGGCAGGGTCGACCTCTAGTATGGATGTATTTGGACACAAACAATACAGTATCAAGTATCACCACTCAGGCGTTGACCAAACAGTCTCTAAAAGCTTCCTTTCCTTTTGTCCTGTCTGTGAAGGTTAGAGAGAGGAGACAGATACTGAGAAGCTAGCCTTATCACTCAGTAGAAGTGATAGGAGAAGAGATAGCCCTCTGTCTTCATCTCTTTCTCTCTCTCTTTCGCTTTCTCTCTCCACCTACTATCTTTCCCGTTCTCTCTCTCTCTCGTCTTTCTCCCTCTGTATAAAGTCTTCTTTCCCTTTCTCTACTCTCTGTCTCTCTCCCTCTATTTTTTCATCTCTCTCTCTCTTTCTTCCTTTCTGGGTACAATACATCTGTTGTTCCTCCTCCACCTTGTCTCCCTGGTATCAATGAGTTAGTCAGCCAGACATGACAGTTTCATATCCACCGCAAACATAGAAATGGAAAAGATAAATTGGGGTCAACGATGTCAGCGTCAAATTGAACAACCTCCTCTTCTCCCATTTCCTCCTCCCTTTCTCCTTCTCCACCTTCCCTTTCCCTTTCTATTGTGTGTGTGTGTGCGTCGATGCGTGTGTGAGGAGGGGGATTGTTTTACCTTGGCTGATGTCGAGAAGACCCAATAGACGTCCGTTCTGAAAATGTAGTTTCTCTGTGTTCACATGTTCGTTCCTTGATTCTGGTATCAATGCAGATTCATTGGCAGAATCTATGCTACAGAAAGGCCATGCCGTAATAACTCATACATAATTGATGGGATTTATATCAAGTGCTTTTTCAGATGCTCAAAGTGCGTACAAGAGGGACAGTCACCTCATCCACCACCAATGTGTAGCACCCACTTGGGTATAACATGGTGATTATCATTCACAATGTTCACTTAGAGCGGCTATTCTCAAGCTGGGGTGCAATGCCGTCGGGAGTATGCCAAATAAAAATGTCATTCACATTTTCAYACAGTCCATTTATATTTTCCAACGGGGCTYTACATTTGGGTGATGTTTTTTTCACGGTTGAGTAGCCTCGTTTCACTGGCAAAAATAAACACTGATCAAACAACGCCGTTTCACGACGCATCAGTGACATGGCAGGAGATGTTTTGAAACAATTACTGCTTCGCATACAAGCCAGTGAATTCTATGCGTTACAACAGAGGTGGCGGGCCTGGCACAGCTCCTGGTATATGTCCGTTACGTTTTTGCGGGGTCAATTAAGGAAGACATCCTCTTCTGCAAACCAGGACAACAGGAGYGGATATTTTTTAAGTACTGGACAGCTTTGTGACATCAAATGGTCAAGATGTGTTGGTATCTGGTACTGATGGCGCAAAAGCTGTGACCGGTAGACAAGCAGTTGCTCCCAATGCCACTTGGGTACACTGCAGCATCCACCGAGAGGCTCTTGCTGCCAAGGGAATGCCTGACAGCTTGAAAGACGGTTTGGACACTACAGTGAAAATTGAATTCTTTTTTTAAAGCAAGGCCCCTGAAGTCTTGTGTATTTTCTGCATTACGCAATGATATGGGCAGCGACCATGTAATGCTTTTACAACATACAGAAGTGCGCTGGTTATCAATGGGCAAAGTATTGACACGTTTTAAAAAATTGAGAGACGGGCTTAAAGTTTTCTTTACTGACCATAATTTTCACTTGTCTGACTGATTGCATGATGATGAGTTTCTCACACGACTGGCCTAACTGGGTGATGTTTTTTCTCACATGAATGATCTGAATCTAGGATTACAGGGTCTCTCCGCAACTATAGTCAATGTGCGGGACAAAATTGAGGCTGTGATTAAGAAGTTGGAGCTCTTCTCTGTCTGCATTAACAAGGACAACACACAGGTATTTCCATCATTGTATGATTTTTTGTGTGCAAATGAACTCAAGCTTACGGACAATGTCAAATGTTATATAGCGAAGCACCTGAGMGAGCTGGGTGCGCAATTACGCAGGGTCTATCCCGAAACGGACGACACAAACAATTGGATTCGTTATCCCTTTCATGCCCTGCCTCCAGGCCACTTACCGATATCTGAACAAGAGAGCRTCATCGAAATTGCAACAAGCAGTTCTGTGAACATTTAATTTAATCAGAAGCCACCACCAGATTTCTGGATAGGGCTGCTCACAGAGTATTCTGCCTTTGCAAATTGTGCTGTGAAGACACTGGTGCTGTTTGCAACCACATACTTACGTGAGAGTGGATTCTCAGCCCTCACTAGCATGAAAACTAAATACAGACACAGACTGTGTGGGAAATGATTTAAGACTGAGACTCTTTCCAATACAACCCAACATTGCAGAGTTATGTGCATCCTTTCAAGCACACCCTTCTCATTAACCTGTGGTGAGTTATTCACAATTTTTGATGAACAAGTAAGGTTTTATATGTAAGATGGCTAAATAAAGAGCAAAATGATTGATTATAATGATATTATTATTTGTGCCCTGGTCCTATKAGAGCTCTTTGTCACTTACCACGAGCCGGGTTGTGACAAAAACTCACACTCATTGTCACCCCCTGACTTTAGTTATATTTGTTTTCTTTGTTTTTTGGTTAGGTCAGGGTGTGACAAGGGTGGTTTGTTTAGTTTTTGTATTGTCTAGGGTTTTTGTTTGTCTATGGGGATTTTGTAGGGTCTAGGGGTTTGTAGGTTTATGGTGGCCTGAGTTGGTTCCCAATCAGAGACAGCTGTTTCTCGTTGTCTCTGATTGGGGAGCCTATTTAGGTTGCCATTTTCCATGTTGGTTTTGTGTGTAGTTGTTTTCTGTTTTGTGTGTCTGCACCAGACAGAACTGTTTCATTTGTTCAGCTTTGTTATTTTTTGTTCTAGTGTTCAGCTTTATTAAAAATCATGAACACGTACCACGCTGCACCTTGGTCTACTCCTTCTTCCTCAGACGAACATCGTTACACTCATTCTTATGTTTCATAAATGTATCGTATAGTGTGTGTGTGTGGCAGGCTTACAATGATGGCAAAAAACAACATTTGAGAGTGCGCTGACCCTGGTGCTYGAGGGGGTACGCAGCTGGAGGTTGAATGTTTGAAGGGGTACGGGACTATAAAAAGTTTGGGAACCTCTGAGAGCGTGAGCGGTTAGCTGACATGGCAAAACCAATCATTGAGAGCCTGTAATGTATTACTGTAATGTATTACTGCCACAGTATATGCACACTATATAATTCCCTGCCCTTCACATACTACCGGAGAAGGCCCATTGCGTAACTGAGTAAATGGAGCCTTTGGTGTTTAAGTGTGTGTGTGTTCCTCATCGGCATGCGTCCCTCAATCCCCTGTGACGTGTGTGTGTGTGTGTGTGTGTGTGTGTGTGTGTGTGTGTGATGCCGCGGCGGGATGTTGCATCGCCAGCATATTCTTCACCATGACGACAACCCTGCCCGCCCTTCATCGTGGAAACGGGAGCCGCCAACAGCCCTGGCGGGCTGCCAAGCAGCGGGGCGGTGCAGTGACTGGCGCTGGACACGGTTTAGCGGAACACTGTCAAGCGGAACACTGTTAATATGAAGGATGGGGTTGGCATGACTTAAAGTTATACAATGCTAGGGGAGACATGATGTATGACATATCAGCTGTTGTAGGACACACACACGCATAATGAATGCACACACGTGTTTGTTTTACTATTCTTGTGGGGATCAAACAATTGATTCCCATTCAAAACCCTATTTTCAGGGAAAGAGAGAGAGATTCCCATTCAGAATCCTATTTTCCCTAACCCAGAGAGAGAAMTAATGGACAGTGTGTTGTATGAGAATGGACAGAGAGGGTCAGTAGAGTAATGGTGTATGTGATTGAAGTCATTCATCATAATGAGCTCGCTGCTCGTATCACCTTGACTTTATTGTTACTGTGTAGCTACAATGCAATGTTTTAGACTTGGTCTGGATAAACACCATATGGCGCTAATGAAAACACTGCATGAAGTGCTTTGTGCTCTTAACACTAGAACCACTAAAGCAGTCGTTTTGATTGCTCATGATTTTAATTGTTTTATTACTCTGCCATTTTTTAAAGTCATGCCCCCCTCCGTCCTTTACTTTTCCTAAATCAGTCTATATAACACACTGCCATTGTTAGAATCTTAATATCAAAAACAGAACTGGATCTATAACCAGTTTTATGAGGGCATGTCATTTGTTTATGGTTTTCCCCCTTTGCCCCTCCTTCTCCCGACAGTGGAATGTGCCTTGCCCAGTTGATAATCACCCTGTATAACTGCCTCAAACCTGAACTTAAACTATACCGAAAATCATTTCATACATATAACAACAGATGAAATAAATGAAGTAAAGTATGTTGGGGAGAAAGGGGGAGAATGGGTGAGTTGATGAGCGAGGGGAAGCAAATGTTGCATAATTATGTAATCACCAATTGTGAGTGAACAACAGGGCGGGCCATTCTACTGTATTGGTATATTATTATAATCTCAAAATGGTATGTACCCTATATAAGTCCACCAAATCCAAGCAGTTTTATCAGTCCACTCTGACTACTTGGAGTACACAGTGAAAGCGTGTGTAATTTACAATGGCAAGAAGACCAAGACGAATGGATGCACATGTGTTAGCGCTGCTACAAGATCGGAATGAAAACGACTCAGATGGCGGGGAAGAAATGAATCATGACATCGCTGATGATTATTCTTCTGATTCTAAGCATCAGACTGAATAACCTCCACCTCTGTGGCATAAGCGCAAAAAAAGCCAGAACGGTGCCCACTGAGCAGGTGCCAGTGCCACTCCCAAATGAAACAGTGAGACAGGAGAGAGAAAGGGATGGCACCGTTTAGATAGAAGAAGCCAGTGACAGCGCTCCGGGCTGATTATCAGCACCAAATGTCATCACTGAGAGATCTAGATCTAAAGCAAAAAACAACATCAGCAATGCACTCACCAGCTTTCGTTGTTTATGTGACATGGACATGCTTTCAGGGACTGTACTATGGCTCAGGTGCACACYGATTAAGGAGACACTGCCTGGGATCTGTTTGTTGATGAGCTGGAAGCGTTCATTTCTATCATGTATGTGGATGGACCATTCAGTGGAAAGAGCATGTATATGGAGAGCTTCTGGTCAGACATGTKTGGGAAACTTTTCTTTGAAGAAACCATGTCAGTGGATCGCTTCAGAGAGTTCATGCGTTACCTCCCTCGAGCTCGAGGCCCAGCGGTTTTAATGTTAAGGCAGGCAAGGTGACTGAAGAGGATGTTAGAACATTTCTAGGGACTCTTGATAAAGGTTGACGTTTTCTTTTCCAACCATGCTTTTAGACTTGGCTTCTTGGTTCTTTTGCTTTATTCCACAATACTCCATGTTCTTCTTGACTAATACCCTAATGCTCTTTATGACTTATGGCACATTATGTAGTTTCTAATGCCCTACCTCCGGAGCTTTCCCAAATGACACCCTTTTCCCTTTTGATTAGGGCGCATAGGGCTCTGGTCAAAAGTAGTGCACTGTGATGAGTAGGGCGCCATTTAGACATTCAGATTAAGAGATCATTTTATTGGTCCAACCGGAATTTGACTTCCTCTTTTAACCCAACCCCTCCGGAAGACACACATACACACACAAATACATATACATGATWTTAAAGAGGTGTGAGGTTGGCATTTTCAGATGTTTTTTTCATGCTGCTCCTCTCTCAATCTGTATTTTCCTCTTTCTTTTTCATTTGATTTCTCCTCTTATTAGGATTCATGTCTAGTTCAACAACAAGTCGGGATGGTATTTTGGGGCTTCCAGTCAGACTGGTGACATGGAACATTCATGGCTGTGGGGAGCAGATTAAGCGCTCCAGAGTATTTTCACATCTGAAGAGCCTGAATACTGATATCGCATTTCTTCATGAAACGCAACTACGTGCTACCAACCATACTAGATTGCGTAAAGCATGGGTTAGCAAAGCCCGGGGAACAGCATCACACCTTATCTCTCAGGTATATGACACTTCACCAGCTTAAACGCCAGTCAGCATCTCATCTTATCTCTCACGTATATGACTCGTCCCGTAATCTTACAAGTGATCCCTTTAATATTAATTCAACTTTTGTGTCATTTTATTCTAACCTCTACAAATCTGAACCCACATCAGATAATGTATGTACAACCTTTTAGATAACTTGTTTATTCCATCCATTGATATGGACATGAGTAAAGTTCTGGACAACCCTTTGCATCTAGATGAGATAACAAACGGTCTAAAGTTTGTCAACGGCTTTCCCGTCGATTTTTCTAAGAAACTCTCAGATCACCTCGCCCCATTACTATTAGATATGTTCACCGACTCGTTATCACAGGGCTCTCTCCTCCCAACGTCAACTCAAGCCTCCATCTCATTTATACTCAAGAAAGATAACGATCCAGCAGAATGTGGTGGATATCGGCCCATTTCACTTTTGAATGCAGATGTTAAACCATTAGCTAAGGTTCTAGCATGCCGGTTGGAACCCTGCCTTCAGTATGTCATATTTGACGATCAAACGGGTTTCATCAAAGGGCGACAACTGTTTTCCACGCCGTCTTTTGAACATTATACTTTCTCCTTCTGTTTCTTCACACCCCGAAATTGTTTTTTCTCTTGATGCGGAAAAGGCTTTCGACCGGGTGGAGTGGAATTATTTATTTAAGATTTTGGGAAGATTTGGTTTTGGGTGCAATTTCACGTCTGCTCTATTCTGCTCCTACGGCTAGCGTACACACCAACTCTCAACATTCAAAATACTTCCCCCTCTCCAGAGGGACCCGTCAAGGGTGTCTTATGTCCCCGCTCCTTTTTGCACTTGCGATAGAACTGCTTTTTCTTGGCCTTAAAATGATCCACTTTCACTGGAATCCACCGAGCTGGTGGATAACATAAAGTGTCACTGTATGCAGATGATATACTACTATATTTCACTAACACGGTTTGTAACATACTGCATATTTTAAACACATTTTGATCATGCTCAGGTTACGAATTGAACATTTAAAAAAGTGTATATTTTATATTTTAAAAAATATATAAAAATATATATTTTATATTTGGAATTCTTCAAAGTAGCCACGCTTTGCCTTGATGACCGCTTTGCACACTCTTGGCATTCTCGGCACACTCTTGGTATTCTAGTGTTTGTGCTCCTCTCCCTTTTCTCATGGCAACGTGACACAAATCTTGCTGCTATGACTGCACTTTGTGGTATTTCACCTAACAGATATTGGAGTTTAACAATGTTGGATTTGTTTTCAAAATCTTTGTCATCTGTGGGAAATATGTGTCTCTAATACATTTGGAAGGAGGTTAGGAAGTGCAGCTCAGTTTCCACCTCAATGGGCTCCTGAGTGGTGCAGCGGTCTAAGGCACTGCATCTCAGTGCTTGAGGCGTCACTACAGACACCCCTGGTTTGAATCCAAGCTGTATCACAACCGTCCGTGATTTTGAGTCCCGTAGGGCGGTGCACAATTGGCCCAGCGTCGTCCGGGTTTGGCCAGTGTAGGTCGTCATTGTAAATAAGAGTTTGTTCTTAACTGACTTGTCTAGTTAAATAAATAAAATAAACGGGAAAAAATTTGTACAGTGGGCACATATTCTTTGTTCTCTTGATAGCCAGGTCTCCCGATGGCAGCCTCTCTCAATAGCAAGGCTATGCTCACTGTGTCTGTACATAGCTCTGTCTCTCTCAATAGCAAGGCTATGCTCACTGTGTCTATACATAGCTCTGTCTCTCACACACACTGACGATATGCTGACGATAAGCTGACGATACGCTGACAGGCTGATGTACAGGATCTCCAAGGCACCATAGCTTATGCAACTATGTCATTAACATTTATTGGTCTCCTTCTAACAGGATGAAATACACCATGAACCACAAACGCATGATAACACATGGGGCACAATTACACACACACACACACACACACACACACACACACACACACACACACACACACACACACACACACACACACACACACATACAAAGACAGACGCACACACACACACAAAGACCACACACGCAAACAACACAAAGACACTCACTTGCGCCTGTTCTTTTATGAATGGATCTTTAATCATCGTAGAGATAGTAAAAGCAGACCTCTAACTGTCACTGCCACCTCTAATAAACCCTCTTCATTGTCTCTGTCTCATGTAGTATTCTGGACCCGTCTCTACTACTTGTGTGCGTCCCAAATGACACCCTATTCCCTATATAGTGCCCTACTTCGGACCATGCCCAAAAGAATAGGATGGCATTTGCAATGCACCCAATACAATGAAAAAGTAATGACTCTCCACTCACTGTGTCTGGATAGCGATATTGCTTTTGTGAAAGGTGCCTTCTGTGCATATGAAATTATGTGATTGATTTGACATGGAGAAGGTGTTAGTGAACCAGCATCTGTTGGGGGAATTTGTTCTCTACATGGAGATTTATGTATATGTAAATTGAGGGAGGCTTTTTTTTTCTGTTTGCTCATTAGCCCAGGGAATGGTACACATCGCTCTCTCTCTGTTCTCTCTCACCGCTGTGTCTTCTCTCTCTCTCTCTCCTCTCTCTCTCTCTCTCTCTCTCTCTCTCTCTCTCTCTCTCTCTCTCTCTCTCTCTCACTGTCTCTCTCTGCCTCTCTGTCTCTCTGTCTCTCTTGCGCTGTCTCTGTCTCTCTCTCTACCTCTCTGCCTCTCTCTGCCTCTCTCGCTCTCAGTAATGCTCTCGCTGTCGCTCTCTGGTTATCTCGCCACTGTCTTTCTCTCTCTCTCTCTCTCTCTTCTCTCTCTTCTCTCTCTCTCAGTAACGCGCTCGCTGTCACTCTCTCTCTCGTGCTGTCTCTCTCAGTAACGCTCTCGCTGTCGCTCTCTGCTTGTCTCTCTTTCTCTCACTCTCTCTGTGTGTGGCAGGCAGATAAGAGGCTCTTTACAGATGGGTGCTTTGTGCTTTAAGGAATAATTCCCCTCTCCCTTTATCCCCTTGGACCTTCTTAGAGATTTTACTTATTCGCTCTTAATTAAATTAGCCCTTATAAGACGGTGGTGACGCTGCTGAAGCCCCACCATGGAAGAAACACACACGTGTTCTATTGAGTCTGTGCGTCTGTCTGTCTGTCTGTCTGTCGTCCTGTTCTGTCTGTCTGTCTGTCTGTCTGTCTGTCTGTCTGTCTGTCTGTCTGTCTGTCTGTCTGTCTGTGTCTGTCTGTCTGTCTGTGGGGGGGGGGGGGCAGCATGCGCACAGTGAACAGACCAATGCTGCTGTATCTACAGGCTCTGTGGATTGACGACATCATTTAAATACACACAGCTCGGAAAATGGATAAGCTTCTGGCACACCAACACACCCACACACCCACACACACACACACACACACACACCACACACACACACACACACACACACACACACACACACACACACACCACACACACACACACACACACACACACACACACACACACACCTGGCGGGCAGTTTAGGAAATGTTCTAGGTGTAATTATAGAAGTCCTCACTCCTGACTAAGGTCCATAATTGTTTTGACTTTCCAGGCTACTCTATGTCCGTGGGTGGTTTTTCCACATGTCCAGAGAAGTGCGTGTGTGTGCATTCATGCATGTGTGTGTGTGTGTGCGCGTGCGTGTGTGTGTATCAGCCAGGTTGTAAAACGTTTTCCCGTCTCCTGTAAAGTAATGGTCAGTAATTGTCTGAGAGGTGATGGTCTGAATGCCCCGGGCTTCATTTGAAGTCCCCGCTGATCTAGAATCAGTTGTTATAGATCGGACTATTCCCTATGTAGTGCAGTACTGTCCATAGGGCTGTGGTCAAAAGTAGGGAATAGGGTGCCATTTGAGACAGTGACCAGTTCAGCTGGAACTGTATTGTTGTGATGTAAGATCAGCTGTTATAGATGGTTGTAGTAATATACCATGGGTTAATGAATAGCTTCCACTGGTTCCAGGTCAGTTGTTATAGATGGTTGTAGTAATATACCATGGGTTAATGAATAGCTTCCACAGGTTCCAGGTCAGCTGTTATAGATGGTTGTAGTAATATTCCATGGGTTAATGAATAGCTTCCACAGGTTCCCGGTCAGCTTTCTCTCTTTCCTCCTGTCTTCCACCTCTTCTTGCCACCCCTCCACTTTTCTAGCTGTGTCATTAACAGTTGTCATAGGGGCACATGTAAAAACGTGTGGAGACTAAATGGTTACAACTCTCATATGCACAGTCATGTCAACCCCCCTTATCTCATATTATTTAAAGTGGAACTGACAGCATTTTAGCGACATGAAATCTTATTCAAATCTTTTCATAGGAACAATATGACACTTTAAAAAAAATGTAAAAACATTTTCTGACAAGCGAGTACTTACAGTAGATATGGTAATTTTGTGGGGTGGCAGGTAGCCTAGTGGTTAGAGCGTCGGGCCAGTAAACGAAAGGTTGCCAGTAAACGAATCCCAGAGCTGACAAGGTAAAAATAGGTCGTTCTGCCCCTGAACAAGGCAGTTAACCCACTGTTCCTAGGCCGTCATTGGAAATAAGTATTAACTGACTTGCCTAGTTACAAAAAGGTTATATTATATATATATTTTTAAAGTTTTCATAAATTCATAGAATGCTTGGGAATGGCGTATAGTAAGGCATTTGTGAAATTTCTATGGCAATATAGAGTGGGAAGCGTCCCTGCGTTTTGACAATTAATAGACACTGCAGTAAATAAAACCTAATAAAAACATCTGTCTTGTCAAGGACCGGAGTCTACGCAGACCGGTGCGCCATAGCCAATCAGAGCTACAATTGGCCTTTATGCAAATAAGCCAATTGCCATACGGGCCTGCCATCATTCACTTTGAACTGGACCGTGTGTTTGTTTACAGGCAGTAGCAACAGTGCAACTTTAGATCATTAGAACGCGTTCGCCAAAACCACAAAATAAAGCTCAATGGATACCTGCAAATGTTGTAAATACCACGGGAGTCCTCTTACATTTGGGAACTTTACAGTCCTATTGATCAAACAACCATGAACAGGTTGTCTTTCTCTTTCTCAGTTGTGCACATCAACAAGTTCAACAACTAATGCTAACCGGAGCGAGAGGAGCTAAAATCTATCGAGGGAACAGTAGATAAACCCTCTCAAATGTTTTACCTAGTTGGCTGTCAAAATTGCACTGGCCTGTACGTCCTTCTGCAGCTTGCCTGCCAATGCATGCTTGTCCAAACCCACATTTTGACAACTGAATGGGAGCTTGCCTGCCCGCCCGCCCATTTGATCAATGCCAAATACATTTGATTGACAACTAAGGGTGTGTTCGTAAATGCATCCAGTGTGTGCGATCTGAGCGTAAATTCAGAGCGTTGTCAGATTGTCTGTTCATACAGTACCAGTCAAACGTTTGGACACACCTACTCATTCAAGGGTTTTTATTTATTTCGACTATAAAGCTGTCATCAAGGAAAAAGGTGGCTACTTTCAAGAATCTAAAATATATTTGGATTTGTTTAACACTTTTTTTGGTTAATGCACAATTCTCTGTGTTATTTCAAGTTTTGATGTCTTCACTATTATTCTACAATATAGAAAATAGTACAAATTTACAAATTTAGAAAAACCCTTGAAGAAGTAGGTGTGTCCAAACTTTTGACTGGTACTGTATATTCAGAGCGTTTTCGATCTCCGGGCGTTCAGAGGTCACACTGCACACTCTGGCCCAGGAGTAGGTTTAATCCAAGCGTTCCTCACAACGGCAGTCAAGCACCCAAGCTAACTGGCTAAAGTTAGCTAGCTACTTCCAGACATAAATGAGAGAACACCTCATTCGGACCATTTGTATCACCCTAGCAGAGCTGGTTATGCTGTTTAGAGCGTTACTGACTAACTGTGCTACTGGCAACAATTGAATTACAATTTTTGACGACATTTACTGACACCGATCATATTTAGCGGGTGTTGCGCATTCATAAATGCAGCAGTTTTTCTGCGCTTTGGCACACTCAAACGAGATTGCTTTCTCCCCAATTTCGTGATATCCAATTTGTAGTTACAATCCTGTCTCAACGGCAACTCCCCAACGGACTCAGGAGAGGTGATGGTCGAGAGTCATGCGTCTTCCGAAACATGACCTGCCAAGCCGCGCTGCTTCTTGACGCACTGCTCGCTTAACCCGGAAGTTGTTGTGCATATTACATTTGTTTTATTTCATGACTTTATTTCATTCCAAGTCATCATCTCATCTCTATAGAGCTGCTGCCTACGCTGTCTGACAAAATCACTGTTTTAGTAGTTCTTCAAAGTAAATAAGGCATATTTTTATGACTGCTAAGACCGACTTTCAATCACTTAGATCATGTATTTTCAGGTAGAGATACCTCGCGAAGCTACTGCTCTCCTATCGATCGAGTATTCTTCTGATCAAGCATTCTTCTGTCTATTTTACGTAGCAGGCATAAAAGAAACAGACCGGACAAGTATGCTCGCAATGGATTATGGTCATTGTAGCTATTATGTCATGTAGTTGGCTATTTCTGTAGTATCCCTGGTTGTGATTGGTTGTTTCTCCCTCTGCTCCAACCTCTCCAACCTGTGTTTGTTATGTGTGTTTTCCAGAGGGGTAGAGATAAAGTGAAAGTCAAACTGCGTACAATTGGGCAATGATGTAATCTTCTTCTTTCTTCCTCTTTCTCTTCCAGCTGTCATGTATGTGATGGGAGCCCTGGGGCCGGCAGCGGGATATCTGTTAGGAGGAGTTTTGATTGGTTTCTACGTCGACCCTACAACTGTCGTCCATATTGACCAGAGTGACCCACGCTTTGTTGGCAACTGGTAAGAGGGTGTGTTCGTGCGTGCGTGTGTGCGTGTGTGTTGATGTGTTCTAACAGTATCGATCTATCTATGTCTACCTTTGGTCCCCAGGTGGAGTGGGTTCTTGCTGTGTTCTATAGCCATGCTCCTGGTCATCTTCCCCATGTTTGCCTTCCCTAAGAAGCTGCCTCCGCGCCACAAGAAGAAGAAGAAGATGACCTCATCAGRAGATGACGTGTCCAGCGATGATGATTTTATGATGGAGAAGGCGGAGGGACAGAACGCCCAGACCGGCATGGGCTTCGGGAAGGACATCAAAGGTGTGTTTGTGTGTGTGTACAGGGCCATAGACTACCTCTTTTAATGTAACAGTCCATTGGTTTTCCCTTGGAAAAGAGGGTATGTGAACCATATGGGATATCGTCAAATATGAACGTGATAATGGCTCAGTCATCTGCTGTCCAATAGAAGCTCTATGATGAGTCACTAATCTGCTAGCCAATGGAAGACCAGTGCAGTCATCCTTAAAAACCCAATGATCAGCATGGATTCACCTGAAATAGACTTAGCCTTAGAGATCCTCAGTTAACCAATGTGTTGTAGCTAAGCTGGAGTGATGCTTATTCTGCCCCTCTCCAGATAGGGTGCGTCCCAAATGGCCCTATGGGCCCTGGTTGAAAGTAGCGCGCTATATATGGAATAGGGTGAGATGCAAAGAAAATAGGGAAAATGACAGCTCGCAACACACATCTGATTATTTACAGTGTATTCGGAAAGTATTCAGACCCCTTGACTTTTTCCAAAATGGATTAAATCGTTTTTTTGCATCAATCTACACACAATACCCCATAATGACAAAGCAAAAACAGTTTTTTATAAATGTTTGCAAATGTATAATAAAAAACCCCCGGAAATATCACATTTACATAAGTATTCAGACACTTTACTCAGTACTTTGTTGAAGCACTTTTGGCAGCAATTACAGCCTCGAGTTTTCTTGGGAATGACGCCACAAGCGGGGTACACCTGTATTTGGGGAGTTTCTCCCATTCTTCTCTGCAGATCCTCAAGCTCTGTCAGGTTGGATGGGGAGCGTCGCTGCARAGCTYTTTTGAGGTCTCTTCAGAGATGTTCGATCAGGTTCAAGTCCGGGCTCTGGCCGGGCCACTCAAGGACATTCAGACTTGTCCTGAAGCCACTGCTGCGTTGTCTTGGCTGTGTGCTAAGGGTCATTGTCCTGTTGGAAGGTGAACCTTCACCGCAGTCTTAGGTTCTGAGCACTCTGGAGCAGGTTTTCATCAAGGATCTCTCTGTACTTTGCTCCGTTCATCTTTTCCTCGATCCTGACTAGTCTCCCAGTCCCTACCGCTGGAAAACATTCCCTCAGCATGATGTTGCCACCACCATGCTTCACTGTAGGGATGGTGCCAGGTTTCCTCCAGCTGTAACGCTTGGCATTCAGGCCAAAGAGATCAATATTGGTTTCATCAGACCAGAGAATTTTGTTTCTCATGGTCTGAGAGTCTTTAGGTGCTTTTCGTCAAACTCCAAGTGGGTTGTCATGTGTCTTTTATTGAGGAGTGGCTACCATAAAGGCCTGATTGATGGAGTGCTGCAAAGATGGTTGTCTTTCTGGAAGGTTCTCCCATCTCCACAGAGGAACTCTGGAGCTCTGTCAGAGTGACCATCGGGATCTTGGTCACCTCCCTGACCAAGACCCTTCTCCCCCAGTTGCTCAGTTTGTCCGGACGGCCAGCTCTAGGAAGTCTTGGTGGTTCCAAACTTTTTCCATTTAAGAATGATGCAGCCGCTGTGTTCTTGGGACCTTCAATGCTGCAGAAATATTTTGGTA
This sequence comes from Salvelinus sp. IW2-2015, assembly GCF_002910315.2. Classification (NCBI taxonomy): domain Eukaryota; kingdom Metazoa; phylum Chordata; class Actinopteri; order Salmoniformes; family Salmonidae; genus Salvelinus; species Salvelinus sp. IW2-2015. The sequence goes on along the minus strand of NC_036867.1, from coordinate 11,282,938 downwards.
CTCTTCCCCAGATATGTGCCTCGACACAATCCTGTCTCGGAGTTCTACGGACAATTCCTTCAACCTGGCTTGGTTTTTGCTCTGACATGCACTGTCAACTGTGGGACCTTATATAGACAGGTGTGTGCCTTTCCAAATGATGTCCAATCAATTGAATTTACCACAGGTGGACTCCAATAAAGTTGTAGAAACATCCCAAGGATAATCAATGGAAACAGGATGGCCCTGAGCTCAATGTTCAGATTAACTGATTAACTGGGTCAAAACATTTCTTTAATAAAGATGATCAGTAAGAATGTCGGTACTTATTTATTTTGATCCAAAGCCAGGAATGAGTGAGTCGCTCAGCTTTATGCTGACAAATATAGCTTTATGCTGCAAAAACAGCCTACTAAATAGGCCAAGCCTAAACAAATACATTAAATTGCCCAAATAAACTAGTACATTTCATAAATAAAACAAATAAATGAAATAGCTCAGGTCTTGAAAAGATGGGCAACCTTTTTCCCCTCTGTATTCTCGCTGGACTCTCTTTCATTCAGTTTCTTCTTAACATCAGCATAGAAGGACTCTGCATTTCAGAAACGTACTCTATATAGACTATCAGTCTTTCCACACTGTGGTAAATAAAGCCAGTTTGTTATTTAGAATACTTTCTTTCTGTTTTTTGAGAGAAACCAAAAGCATAACCAAAAGCRTAATCAACGTTCTAACTCTCCCTTGCGATAGTGTGACGGAATGGCGTAATTTACTGCCCTCTACCACAAACGTGTCACGGCATGAAGCTCAATTGATGAACCACTGTATACACAGTGTCCTTATGTCAAAAAGAAAGTCCCCTCATTTCCTCTCCAGTATTTTCCAAAGTCTTTCTCCTGTGACTCTCCTCGCCTCTCTGGGGGACCTAGTTACGTTCCCCCTCACAGCACATACTAATCTAACTTTATCACTCTGAAACTGCAGATGAGGCACGGCTTTCTGGGCTTTTTATTCTGTGTATTTGAGTCCAGTACAGGCTGCCTGCCAGCATGTTTGTGTTTGGGTGGAAAAGATAAATTCAACACTTTGTGCCCCAAAGGCAGGAGACCACTGAAGTGGCTGTTTCCACCTTCTGAAAACGACTGTGACTCACTATGTCCCAAATGACACCATATTCCCTATGTAGTGCAATACCGTATGTGGCCCTGGTCTAAAGTACTACACTAAATAGGGGACCATTTAGAACACACTGTTGTTTCTGAAGGCTGTTTTTAGGAATCATGATGTGGTTGAATGATTTAATAACTCTCCCATTCATTTACATTTTAGTCATTTAGCAGACGCTCTTATCCAGAGCGACTTACTGGAGCAATTAGGGTTAAGTTTCTTGCTCGAGGAAACATCGACAGATTTTTCACCTAGTCAGCTCAGGGATTCGAACCAGCGACCTTTCCGGTTACTGGTCCAACGCTCTTAACRGCTAGGCTACATTCACCCAAACGGTCTCTCTCACTCTGTACCTGATCCATTGGCCCAAAGACACACTAGGAATTGATCTCTCCACTGTTTGCATTCATTTCATTTTCTTTGCAATCCTGAAAAAGTGGAAAAAKCTGAAGGGGGGAACTAGTCAAATGATTGACTAATAGGGGAGGGGAGGGCCAATGTCTTGTTGAAACTAAAGGATGATTGGCTTAGGGTCCAAACGCATTGGATCATTCATGACACAAACCTCAACTTTCTGTCCTCCTATACTCACAACCATGTGACTAGAGAGGGATGGCAAATTAAGTAAACAATTAGCTATTGGCTTTCAATAATTAGGGTCCAAATTGTATCATCATGACCTCTTGAACCCAAACATTCTGATGTGTTCACGCACGCACACACACACACACACACACACACACACACACACACACACACACACACACACACACACACACACACACACACACACACACACACACACACACACACACACACACACCAACACACCACACACACACACACGACCATGTGATTAATCCAATGAACAATAAAACAAAAGAAAGGGTGAAATTGGGTTAGGAGGAGCTTATAGCTCTAATTATACATCGTCTTCAGGCAGGGGGGAAGCAGGATTTGGGGTCCCTGGTTTTTTAAGGCTAATTCACATAATCTGGTTATGACTGGAGAGAGAGATATGTGCAAAAATGTGGAATTGAACTTTAAGAGGTGTTTCAAGTGGCTGATTCGTGTCATCAATGCCGCAACACACACTCTACGCACACACACTCCACAAAATATACATTCTCTCAGCACAACACACACACTACACAGAGGATTGTGTGTGTGTGTGTGGGTGCGTGCGTGCGTGCGTAAAACCTCTGATACTGATGATGCTTCCTGAGGTGTGAAAGGAAACAGTTTCCTCTGTGACCAATAACAAACAGCTGCTGTCCAAGCAGTGATCACTCTGGTGTGTTATAGAGAGAGGACGTCTTCCTTGTAGAGAAACAACTCACATTGGTCAATGTTGCGGATCCTTGATGTAAATCCAACGTTTTATAGAAGAAGAAAAAATGCTAAAATTGTCCAATTGGTGCACAGTAGCTGTGTGTCTAGATAGCTGTAATGTGTTACCACCCAGGGCTATTGAACACACAAGAACACACCGTCTTTGCTTCTGGTTATTTCTCATTGGGTCATTGGTGTTATTTGAGGTGAGTGTCCCTCGTCCCGCCCTGCCTTGCCCGGTAACAGTGGGTTATTTATAGGGCTGTGGCGTTCATGAAATGTTGTCAGCCGGTTATTGTCATGCAAAAGACTGCCAGTCTCACCGCAATTCACCGTTAATTAACATAAACACGTTTAGRGTCTCCAGACCTCCAAGCATACAAGCTGTGTGTGTGTGTGTGTCCATGTGTGTGTCTACTGTATGTTTGTCTTTTAGTGTACTCATGTCTCTGGTCTCTCCCCAGACCTCCCCAAGGCAGCGATAAGGATCCTGTCCAACACGACATTCCTGTTTGTCAGTCTGTCCTACACAGCAGAATGTGCCATCGTTACAGCCTTCATCACATTCATACCCAAGTTCATAGAGTCCCAGTTTGGCATCCCTGCATCTAACGCCAGCATATACACAGGTAAGACTAACACTGTTTATCTCTCTCTCTCTCTCTCTCTCTCTCTCTCTCTCTCTCTCTCTCTCTCTCTCTCTCTCTCTCTCTCTCTCTCTGTGTCTCTCTCTCTCCTGTCTCTTATACACATCTAGATGTGTATAAGAGACAGAAGACACACTAGGAATTGATCTCTCCACTGTTTG
>NC_036867.1:11253518-11278391 GCF_002910315.2 Salvelinus sp. IW2-2015 | reverse complement strand
ACACACACACACACACACACACACACACACACACACACACACACACCTGAGGGGACAGGACAGTGTAGTGATGGGTCATGTTAATTTAGTCTCATGCACTGACCAAATGACCCAAATGGCACCCATTAGCGACACAAACCCACACTCACATCACAACAAACACATTCCGTAACATCGTTTCCCACATTGCCTTTGCTGTAGCATTTGTAATAACATGTATTTTAAACGCATGTATACATATGTACATGTACCACGGCAGCCATATAGCTTCAAAAGCTCCACCACCCATCAACACATACAGAGGTCAGAGGACTGTTATACCTTAATCAGTGAATCGTCTCTTCCAATCTATAACACTTAACACCCTAATCTGTACTGCGATTATTGGGAACTAGCAGGTCATTGATTGACAACTCGATATTGACAGCCCAGGGAGGGAGAAGTGTGTGTGTGTGTGTGTGTGTGTGTGTGAGGCACCCACGGTGACGTTAGTTCATCTGCCTGTTGCCAAGAGACAAGAAGAGAGAAAGATAGGTTAGTAGTTTAAGATGATGATGTCAACAGAGGATACCTTAGGAGGAGCAGAGTGATGGAATGATGAGGGCTGACCTGACCATTCACAAAGCATCACAGAGGGCTGATCTAGGATCAATTTAGTATTTTGGGTTATAATGAATAAGATCACATGTACGGGGGGGGGTGGGTCTGATCCTAGATCAGCACTCCTACTCTGATATGCTTTTTGAACATAATGGGTATGAACATCCTAGCTTGTTTTAAGAAGAGATAAGAGAATACTGTCATAGGAGTGTAGGAATGGTAGAGGTGTTGAGTGTGTGGTGGGGTGGGGAGGGGGTGTAAATGCATGTATGCCTGTTTGCAAGTATGTGTGCATAGGTGTGTGCTGTGGTGTGTGGTGTGTGGTGTGTGTGTGTGTGTGTGTGTGTGTGTAGTTGCATTCTCTCAGGGGCCCGAGAGAACTGTCACTGTTCTCGGCTCATTAGTTAAAGCTACAGAAATAGTAGCATCATCACCCACACCTCTCTCTCTCTCACACACACACATATCATACTGACGCCACACACCACACACACACACACACACACACACACACACACACACACACACACACACACACACACACACACACACACACACACACACACACACACACACACACACACACACACACAGCACACACACACACACACCTTTCTGCTAAAACATTCCTTTCTAACCTTCTTTGTGCTGTCCTCCGTCTCATCCATCATTCTATCCCTCCTTTCTTCCTCTGTCCACTTCTCCTCCCTCTTTGTAGCCAGAAGCACCACTGTAGAAATGCTCTTTAAATCATGTGTTGTCCTGGTAGCAGAAGAGGTCCGTCTTGCGATCTCGTCTCACTGAAGAGAGAGGGGTCTTTTTCTCTGCACGTAACACGCTGTCAAGGTGTATAACATGTCGAACGCTGCTCTCCTCTCTGCTCCTGTGTTTCCAACCCCATCCCTCCGTCCCCCTCCATCCCCTGTCCCCCCTGCCTCGCTACCCGGCCGAGAGGGCCCGTCACACACACATAAAGGAATGCCAGTGTGAGCGAGAGGGTGACAGAAAGACGGAGAGCGAGGATAGAGAAAGTGAGAGAGAAGACAGCAGCAGCAGAGGGAAGCTTTAGCAGACAGATGTGTGTGTGAGGTGTGTGTGTTTTTATTTTAATTTTATTTTTTCACCTTTATTTAACCAGGTAGGCCAGTTGAGAACAAGTTCTCATTTACAACTGCGACCTGGTCAAGATAAAGCAAAGCAGTYCGACAAAAACAACAACACAGAGTTACACATAAACAAACGTACASTCAATAACACAATAGAAAAATCTATGTACAGTGTGTGCAAATGTAGAAGAGTAGGGAGGTAAGGCAATAYATAGGCCATGGAGGCAAAATAATTACTATTAAGCATTAACACTGGAGTGATAGATGTGCAGATGATGATGTGCAAGTAGAGATACTGGGGTGAAAAAGAGCAAGAGGATGAGTAACAATATGGGGATGAGGTAGTTGGGTGTGCTGTTTACAGCTTGGCTGTGTACAGGTACAGTGATCTGTAAGCTGCTCTGACAGCTGATGCTTAAAGTTYGAGAGGGAGATATAAGACTACAGCTTCAGTGTGTGTGTGTGTGCGTGTGTTTAAGCAAGCAAGATCTCGCCACAGAAACACATGAAGCACTTACAGGATCATCATAAGCTACAGTCCATTAGTTACAGTGCATTCGGAAAGTATTCAGACCCTTTTATTTTTCCCACATTTTGTTACATTACAGCCTAATTCTAAAATGGGGGAGAAGGGCCTTGGTGGAGGCCACTGTGTTCTTGTGGACCTTCAATGCTGCAGAAATGTTTTGTTGACCCAGATCTGTGCCTGTCATTATAGTGCATTGTGTCTAGATTGATGAGGGGGGGGAACTATTTAATCCATCTTAGAATAAGGCTGTAACGTAACAAAATGTGGTGTGTCTGAATACTTTCCGAATGCACTGTATAATCCATATAATTATTCACATGTCTTGTTTCTGCAGGGTTATTTTCCTACTGTAGCAAACTGGCTCAAATTAAGGTCCTACATCTGTAGTTCATATAAAGATCATGTAAATGGGGAATGTGTGTGTGTTTGTGTGTATGTGAGTGAGAACGCGAGAGGGAGATATAGTACATACTATGTGAGTGTCCAAACATGCAAACACACACACACAGTATTCAGAACACTCTCTTCTCTGATCCRATGTTTCCTACCGTCTCCCTCCATCCCCGTTCATCCCCTGTCTCCCCTGCCTTGTTACCCAGCCGAGAGGGCCTGTGGCTGGGATAGAGGACAGGCATGTGCAGCCTCTCTGGGTCCTAGTCTTCCAGTGGAATTACACACTGACCCCGTCCTGCCTCTGCTGCCAGCAGTCAGCTGTGACTTACCCTGCCTGTCAACTAGGGTGTGGGTGTGTTTGCTGCCCTAACCCGGCTCCAGCCTCTAACTACTACAGCCCTCCTRCAGCCGGCCCTGATAGAACTCACAGCCCCAACCCACACTACTCACTGCTATTATACAGTACAGTAACCGACCTCCTGCTACTTTATTGCCCAACAGCTTCTTCGTCGCATTTATTAATGGGTTGCATTTTGCCACAATATTGTTTTGAACTTTTGTTTTAGGACTGATGCCCAACTGAGCATTCTACTCAATGCAGTCTCAATGGGTGCTGATGAAGATTTCGTCAAAGTGATTTACTGTGGCTTGGAAACACGACATTTCAAAAGGAGGCAAATAATTAGTAGGGCAAGCTTTTGTCATCATTGTGATGTCTCCAGATTGACTTTAGATGCAGTATAACGTTGTCTAGAGTGGAGAACGCTGAAATTGTAGCTAGCTAACGTTAGCATTGCTAGCTATTTCTGACTAACTTTGCTAGCTAATGGTACCATTTGCCATRTCTCTAAAGTGAACCTGACGACATCATAATGGTGGCAAAGTTGTTTCCTACTAATTATTTGTCTACTTTAGCAATGTCATCTTATTTCCAGGCCCCTATAGTGTAAATTTGACGAAACAGTCATTAGTCACCGTTCAGAAAGACTTGGCATTAACCATCAGTGCGACATCAATATGCTGAGGCATCTGTAGAACGTTGATGACAATGGCAACGATGCGACCGAGTGAGGGAAGTGCAACCCATGAATAATATGTTTCACAACAACTTGTTGTCCATGTTTGTTACAATATCCCTCTAATACCATGCCCTCTGCCAATTTCTTGACTTGAATGCTTTTCCTGAACTATAATTGACCCTCAATCACTCTCGCCGTCTTTCCCTCTCGCTCTCCTCCCTCTCTCTCTCTGCCTCCCTCCCCCTCTTTCCCCTCTCTCTTTCCCTCTCGCTCTCTCTCCCCCAACTCAGGTGTGATCATCGTGCCCAGTGCTGGGGTGGGTATCGTCCTAGGGGGCTACATCATCAAGAAGCTGAAGTTGGGAGCCAGAGAGTCAGCCAAGCTGGCTATGATCTGTTGCGGGGTGTCTCTGCTCTGTTTCTCTACGCTCTTCATCGTGGGCTGTGAGAGCATCAACCTGGGAGGTATCAATATACCATACACCACTGGGTGAGTTATTGCAATACTACTACTACTACAATACTACTAAGATACCTACTATTACAATCAACATACCATTACACACTGGGTAAGTTACAACAAACTACTGCACTCCAATGCTACTACTAACTTCCTACAAATACTACTAATATAATACTACATATCATACTATACATGCCATAACAAGCACTGGGGTAAGAGTTGTTTTAATTTTTTTTTTTCCTTTATTTAACTAGGCCAGCAGTTAAAGAGTTACTACAATACAACTACAGAGTTACTACAATACTACTACTATACTGCATATATTACTATTATATCAACATACCATAGACGACCGGGTAAGTTATGGAGAAAAACTACAATACTATGAATATAATACTGCAGATATTATATAACATCAAACTACCATACACCACTGGGTAAGAGTTACTACTACTACTAATACTACTACTATTCCAAGCAGATTATACTATAACACTCAACACATACCAAATACAGACTGGCAAAGTTGCCTTTGATTACAAGCTTGCACACTCTTTGGTATTCTCGAGGGGTGATGTGGTTGGACCTTCTTGGATGGGAAAGTCTCTCCTTTCGAAGTCGCGCTTGTCCTGCGCCACGCGGAAGATCTTCTTGTACCGCAACCCTCTTGGACATTTTTTCTCCATGTCGACCTGTCTTTTGTAGTACTTTTTGCGATTATCTTTAGCTTTCTTGTATCGCATTCTTTTGTCCTCCAGGAGCCCACTGACCTGTTTCGGGAGGCGAGTTGGCACCCAATGGCCAGTCCATTCAGAGCTGGCGTTGAGTTGCTACTGATGTTGCCTCCTTACAGGACACTGTGTTGATGCGCTTGTCTTCCCCAGCGAATCCTCATGATGGTTGCGGAGGCCAACTCTTTGGTGACACACCCAAGCCTTTAAGAGGCCTGCTGGTATGTGGTCCATATTGCTACCCCCATACAGTAGAATAGGGAGCGATACTGCTTTGGTAGACCAGGATTTTGTTCTGGCTGGATGGTCCGCGATTCTGTGAAGACGTCTTTCCTTCAGTCTTGAGAAAGCTCCACTGGCATGCGGCTTTAGGCGGTGATGTATCTCCCGCGTCAAGTCGGCTTTGGAGGAGAGAAGGCTGCCAAAGTAGGGAAATGGTCCACATTTCAAGAGTGGTATTGTCATTTTGTATTGCTGGGGCTGGTGTATTTTTGTCACGCTGTGGTTTGGTGGAGGATTTTGGTCGGCCAGACCGAGAAGCTTGTCTGCCTTTTGCGAAAGCGTCCAGGATGCACTGAAAGTTCTCTCCGAGTGGGCAGTGATGGCGTTATCGTCTGCATACTGGAGCTCCACAATGGAAGTGTTGGTGATTTTTCCTCTTGGCCTTGAACTGTTCAATTTGCAGTCTGTTCTGTGCAGGATTTGGACTCCTGAGGCAAGATTTGAGCCTGTGAGGTGGAGGATGGCCACAATGAAGATAGAAAACAGGCTGGGTGCAATGATGCAGTCCGTTTAACTCCAGGGTCCACCTTGAAGTGAGCCACTGTTACTGAGCACTGAATCTGACTTGATAGCAAGCAGCAATCACAGTATCTATTACTAACTAATGTTACTCTATGGTATTGGCTACAAGACTTATACATGATTACTACTATGAGTCCTTATATCACTGAAGACTATTGCTATTCTTCAATGGTTTATCAGGTGCCACTGTGAGCGGAATACATATTTAACACCAGTGTTCTATTTTAACCATCATCAACACCTATTCAACAGCCGCTAGTTCTATTGGCGTGGTGTTGTGTGACTGGTCCATTAGCAACCACACACACGCACGCAACACTATCATCTGCTGTGGAACACATAGGATTCATCCCACACACCTTCTATTTCTGTTCTGTTTTATATAGTCCCAGTCAAGTTTAGATGTTTGTGAATCATCACTCCTCATGCTTGATCCCATCCTGCGTCCCTGGATGGCATGGACTGTGGACGCACACACACACACACACACACACACAAGGCAGGCACACTAAGCACACGACAACGCTAACAAACGAAAACACACACACAAGCACACGTGTAAGTACAGGCTACTACCCAAGCGCACACGCCGGAGGACACACAGACACACACCACACGCTAACAATGTATAGTGTAATGTGATCAAAGTAACAGCTTACAGTGGATGGTTTTAAATGGCACCCTATTCCCCTTTATTAGCTTATTTATTTTCATTCACCTTTATTTAACTAGCAGTCAGGTAAGAAAATTCTATTTACAATGGGCCTACCCCGGTCAAACCGACAACGCTGGCCAATGTGCGCTGCCTAGGACTCGATCAGGCCGGTTGTGATACAGCCTGTGTGCACTATGCTATAGTGGACTACTGGGACTTGGTCAAAGTAGTTCACCATGTAGGATAGGGCACAATTTGGGACGCGACGGTATGTAATGTGCTCTTCCCACTTACAGTATCAGACCTTTTCTTTTCTACTTCGACTGTCTGTCTGAGCTGACAGTTCCAGACAGACTGTTCTGAGCATTTTTGTCTCAGAGAGTCAGCGTTGTCCTGTCTGATGACAGTGTCAGACAGACTGTTCTGAGCATTCCTTTGTCTCAGAAGAGTCAGCGTTGTCCTGTCTGAGCGACCAGTTGTCCCAGACAGACTGTTCATGAGCATTCCTTTTTCCTCAGAGAAGTCAGTTGTCCTGTCTGACCTTGACCAGTGTCCCAGACAATGTTCTGAGCATTCCTTTGGCTCCAGAGAGTCAGCGTTTGTCCTGTCTGACCTGAACCGGTGTCCCAGACAGACTGTTTTGAGCATGTTCTTTGTCTCAGAGATCAGCGTTGTCCTGTCTGAGCTGACCAAGTGTCCCAGACAGACTGTTCTGAGCTTCCTTGTCTCAGAGAGTCAGCGTTGTCCTGTCTGACCTGAACCGGTGTCCCAGACAGACCTGTTTTGAGGCATTTCTTTGTCTCAGAGAGTCAGCGTTGTCCTGTCTGAGCTGAACCAGTGTCCCAAGACAGACGTTCTGAGCATTCCTTTGTCTCAGAAGAGTCAGCGTTGTCCTGTCTGACCTGACCGGTGTCCCAGACCAGACTGTGTTGAGCATTTCTTTGTCTCAGGAGTCAGCGTTGTCCTGTCTGAAGCTGAACCAGTGTCCCAGACAGACTGTTCTGAGCATTCCTTTGTCTCAGAGAGTCAGCGTTGTCCTGTCCTGACCTGACCGGTGTCCAGACAGACTGTTTGAGCAATTTCTTGTCTCAGAGAGTCAAGCGTTTCCTGTCTGAGCTGACCAGTGTCCCAGACAGACTGTTCTGAGCATTCCTTTGTCTCAGAGAGTCAGCGTTGTCCTTGTCTGACCTGACCGGTGTCCCAGACAGACTGTTTTGAGCATTTCTTTGTCTCAGAGAGTCAGCGTTGTCCTGTCTGAGCTGACCAGTGTCCCAGACAGACTGTTCTGAGCATTCCTTTGTCTCAGAGAGTCAGCGTTGTCCTGTCTGACCTGACCAGTGTCCCAGACAGACTTTTGAGCATCTCTTTGTCTCAGAGAGTCAGCGTTGTCCTGTCTGAGCCTGACCAGTGTCCCAGGACAGACTGTTCTGAGCATTCCCTTTGTCCTCGAAGAGTCAGCGTTGTCCTGTCTGAACCTGACCGTGTCCCAGACAGACTTCTGAGCACTCCTTTGTCTCAGAGAGTCAGCGTTGTCCTGTCTGACCTGACCAGTGTCCCAGACAGACTGTTCTGAGCATTCCTTTGTCTCAGAGAGTCTGTGTTATAGATCAGTTAACAGGAAGCTGTGAGCTGATATGAAAGAGGACTGGTTTACTGGCAATATCACATGAGAATGTCAAATAGTGGCATAACTACTGATTCATACTAACACACATCTCTGACCCCGTCCGAAATGGCACCCTATACACTATATAGGCATTGCTATCCTGGGTAAAAAAATGGTGCACTATACGGGCTCTGGTCAAAAGTAGTTCACTATATAGGGAGTAGCTTCCACTTGGGAAGCAGACTATGTGTCTGACCCTAGTTCACCTCTACCTCTGTCCACCAAAAAAACATTATACCAACAGTAGGGAAAACATCACTACAGTACCAGGGAATTCATCCACTGCCCCTCTCCTGCTATAGTATACTAATCTGTATCCTGTTGGCTGACTCTTTGGCTTTTTATTTTAGTTATGTAACATCTGCTGGCTCCAACTGGTGCAGCCAGCCAGTCACAGTGCTTTGTCTAGAGTGGAGATGTGTAATCACCATTAGTGCGAGTGGGTCGCCAAGCAGGGCAGACTGACTCCATTCCTTCTGTGCCCCCTCCCCTGCCGTGTTGGCCTAGTGCTGGAATTTGACGGGCGGGTTTTTGTTATGCAGGTCAGACCCAAAACCCAACTCACAACTGAAGGTTATCTCAACCTGACCTGAATACGACCTAACCGGACCAGATTACCGGTAGATAATTAGATTTAAGGGCTCCATGGTCGTTATTTGTAAAGAGAACGTGTTCTCGGGACTAAATAAAGGCAACACAATGTGACTGCTGGACATCATTTGAAGTTGCCATAACATGTCTATTGGTGCATAGTGCGTAATGATATATGAGGGAAAATATCAATGCTATTGTAATTTTTGGAATGTAAAAAGTATAATTTTCCTGTCTGTGTGCTTCCGCAATGGTGGTGTTTGTAGCCGACTATAGTGGTTTCACAACAAATTCCCACGGTTTTCTAGCAATCCCTGTTGGAGATTCACGGAACTCAGGATGAAATTAAGCAGGGTATCGACCGTCCTCAATTTGAGGTGTGTGTTCTATTGTTCGATGAGCTCAGTGTTGAAACTCCCAGAGTCAACTGGAGACAGGCTTCTCTGCCCACTGTGTTCAGAGGTAGATCAGAAATCATTGTTGAGTTAGAACCCCTGGTTTCCCACAGAACTACTTGTAACGTTTATTCAAAGTCCTATCACTCTCTTTCTATATCTCTCACTACTCTCTGTCTATCTGTTCTCTATTTGCTCTTATCGCCTCTCTCCTATATATACTGTGTATATATATATATCTAATATATACAACACACCACTGAGTGTACAAACATAAAGAACACCTTCCTAATCATTGGGAGTAAAAGAACCCCCCGGCCGCCCCCCCCCGGCCTATGAATGACTCCAAATGCTTTCCCACAGTTGTGTCAAGTTGGCTGGATGTCCTTTGGTGGTGGAACTGTTCTTTGATAAACAAACACCAGGAAACTGTTTGAGCCCTGGGAACAAAACAACAGCAATCGTTTGCAGTTCTTGAAACAAAACCGGTGTGGCTGCACACCTACTACCAAAGTAGCCCCGTTCAACAGGCACTTAACAAATATTTAGATATTAAATATTAAGTTGTCTCAACGGCTTAAAAAAATCCTTCTTCAACCTGTCTCCTACCCTTCATCGGACACTTGATTGAAGTGGATTTGAACAAAGTGAATCAAATAAGGGATCATAAGCATTCAACCTGGTCAGTGTATGTACATGTTCATAATGTTTTGTACACATCTCTCTCTTCTTATCTAATCTTAACAAATTCCTTGTTTTGTTCTGAAAAGGTTGGAAAATACTGTGTGTGCCAAATATTCATTACTCCAAATAAAATGAAATGTAACTCAAACTCTCTCTCCAGGAACCCACCCTGACTATGACACCATCATAACCTGAATGGAGGCTGTAATGTGAAACTGTGGCTGTAAAGATTCCAATGAAGTAACGCCCCGGTTGTGGCTCTGACAGCATCACCTACTTTAAAACCACCTGCCTGGGCTGGGCTGCAGCACGGTGAGCCACGGCAGCACTGGGGGTAAGTCACACACTCGACCCTGACCAGGCACACACTGTACACCGTGTGTATGTGATGAGTTAGCTTGTTCTGAGACCTGAAGAATTGGTGTTGCTCCCGCGTTCAAAGACCTTCTGTATCCTTGATCCTTGAAGAATTGTACGAGAGACAGCTCAACCTCCAACATTGTTAGCCGCCAGCAACAACCACAGGGCCCCATTTAACTGAATGACCAATAAATTATGTCATTTGGGCAGTTGTTTGAATTAAGTGGTCTGTTGTGTGCCCAGCCTGTTAAATCAAATTAAAATTTGATGAATTACAATAGTGGATCTTATGGTTGTTTGACGTCATATAATTAAATCTAAGAATCGGCTTTCATATTTCGCAAACAGAAGCATCCTTCACTCAATGCTGCCAAAACATACCTTCGTAAAAACTGAACCTATCCTAAATCGATCCTTAGACTTCCGGCAATGTCATTTACAAAATATCCTCCAACACTCTACTTTCCCGGCAAATGGAAATGCAGTCTATCACAGTGCCATCTCATTTTGTCACCAAATTCCCCATATACTAAAACACCAAACTGCGACATGTTATGCTCTCGTTTGAACATGGCCCTCGCATTCATTATCCTCGGCCAAAAACGGCCACTGGCTCCAGGTCATGTATAAATCTTTGCTAGGTAAAGCCCCCGCCTTATCTTCAGCTCACTTGGGTCACATAGCAGCACCCACCTGTAAGGCACGCGGCTCGCACAGCAGTATATTTTCACTGGTCAAGTCCCCAAGCCTATTCGCTCCTTTGGCCAGCCTTTCTTCCAGTTTTTTCTTGTCTGCAATGGAACTGAAACGAATTACAAAAAATCAACTGAGCTGGAGACTCATATCTCCCGATCACTTGACTTTAAAGCATCAGCCCTGTCCAGAGGGGGCCGCTCACAGGATCATTGCACCTGTACATAGGCCCCGGTCTGTAAATAGCCCCTATCCAACTAACCTCATCCCCAATATTGATTATTTTTTTTTTTTGTTCCCCTTTGCACCCGTGCCAGTAATCTCTACCTTGCCACAATTCATCTTCTGCACATTTATTCACTCCAGTGTTTAATTGCTAACACATTGTAAATTTCCTATCGCCACTAACGGCCTTTTAGATTGCCTTACTTCCCTAATCTTACCTCATTTGCACACACAATATATCAAAAATTTGCGTTATTGACTGGTACGTTTTGTTTATTCCCAATGTGTAACTCCTGTTGTTTGTTGTTGTTTGGCGTTGCACTGCTTTTGCCTTTATCTTGGCCACGGTCGGCAGTTGTAAAATGAGAACTTGTTCTCCCAACTGGCCTACCCTGGTTAAAAATTTAAGTGGTGAAAACAAAAAAAAAAATGTAATAATAATTAGCGCAGGTATAAATTTTCCACAGAGCCCTGAATATCAAATTAGAGTAATTGCTGATTGTCTGAAATCCAAGTGTTTTGAACCTTTAATTTGTACAAACAAACGTATCTAGAGAAATCGCAATATACGTCAATGGCGCAGTTTTATTTAGGTACATTCCATCTATACTGGGTTCAACAAACGTTGCTAAAATTGGTAATCAAGGGACCTAATGTGTGTCCTGGAAAAAACATTCCCCCACGCCATTACAGTCCTGTACCGCCTGTTGCCACCAGTCTGTAACCGTGACACCAAGGCAGAATGGAGCCATTGCTTAATCCCAAATCCTGACTCCTTCCATCAGCAATGGAGACGCACAAGGACAGATATGTTTGATGTTTTTTTCGCCACTCCTCAATTGTCCGTGTTGGTGATTTGCAATGCCCACTTGAAAGCGGCTTCTTTTCTTGTTTTTTTTAGCTGAAGGAGTGGAACCCGGTGCGTTTCCGAGTCCGCTCTGCATACCAACTGTTGTTCCTGACACACGTTATTTGCTTGTTTTGTGGCCCCTCGCCTGTTACATTTGCACGAACTCTTCTCTTTGCCCATTTTCCCCCCTTTGACCTCACATCAACGAGCTGTTTTCGCACCACATGACTGACTGGATGTTTTTTGTTTTGTTGCACTATTCTGTAAACCCTAGACAACTGTTGTACAGTGTAAAAGACTGGACCAGGAGACTGGACGTTTCTTTCTCTGAGATACCTGGAACAATCACGCCTGGCCAAACGAAGATCATACCACGCTGCAAACGTTTCTTAAGGTCACTCGTTTGACCATTACATGGAAACAGTAACTGAAATGCCTTTATGCCTGACCTGCCTGTTTTATATAGCAAGCCACAGGTACCCTTGACTCACTGTCTGGTAGGAAGCGACTTATTTCCTAGAACGTGGTGGGTTACCTAATAAACATGCCACTGGATGGTATCATTGGTGAATCACCCGATAAGTTTGAAAAAAATCGAGATAATGAATTTTTTTTAGGCCATAATCGCCCAAACCCTAGCTAGCTGCACAGTCGTACTGGAACTCAGAGCAATCCGTAATCTGCCCTTTAGAGGAAGACATTTGGGAAGACTATTCCTGCGTCCCAAATGGCACCCTATTAACTATTTAGTGCACTAAGGGCCCATAAGGCTCTGGTCAAACGTAGTGCAGCTATATAGGGAATAGGGTGCCATTTAGGAATGCCACAATGGTGCTTCCAGTGAAAGGAGAAACAGTGTTTACACAGAAGTGTTTTCATGACTTAAATCCAGCTGTCCTCCCTGAAGAACTTATTTCAGGATTCCAAAATGCATCCTTATTCCCAATAACGCCTGCGAGTTGCCCAAAAGAAAACAAAAAAAACATAAAAATGAGTCTGTACGGTATTCAGTAAAATAGTATAGTCTTTTAAAAAAAGCTCTGTGAAGAGTTGATTTTTGGGAAGTAAACCTGAAAAAGATTATACTAATATGTTATGCTAAGCCCATTGTAAGCCATTTAGGGCCTGGCAGCCCTACAATACAATTGGGAGTCCTCTACCCCCTCTCGCCCCTTCTCTGAGAGGTTAAACCACCTGGGGCAGGAAGACCCAATCCTAAAAAACCAAATATCAGACAAGGATTATCACAGGGCAAAGCAAAGACAGGAAAAATGCCTAAGGGGCGAGTTACAAATTGCCAACCTATTCCCGTTATATAGTTGGCGTTACTTTTTTATAAACCAGTGTTCCATGGGGCACACACACCCCTAGATTATTTAGGCACCAACACTGGCCTTAGAGAGAAATGCGTGGTTTGGCTGAAGCACACAAATGCACCCACCAGGTGCAGAAAGTCTCACCACATAGCTACAGTACAGGTATAACATCCCAAGGTGCCTTTGGTGGCAGCCTAAAGGGAGCCAGGGATGGGTTTGATTACCAACTGAGAGTTTGAAATGTTTCTGCTGCATTAAAGGGTTCTAAAAGGAAAGATGGAATACAATGTCCACTGGGCAAGTTTCCCAGAAAGAGTGTGTGTGTGCAAGTTAACTTTGTCCCTTTCCTGCAAACCCACATAAACTGTGTCCTGGTGTCTGTGTATGTGTGTGTGTGTGTGTGTGTGTGTGTGTGGTGTGTTTAACTTGGAAGAGTGTGTTTGTGTACGTATAGATTACGAGGGTGTACAAGTGTGAAGGTGTGAAATGGGAAATGTCTGTCGCGCTCTGACCTGAGATTATCTCTCTGTTTCTTTTATATAAATTTGGTTAGGTCCCAGGGTGTGACTAGGGTGGGTACTTCGTTTTGTATTGTCTAGGGTTTTTTTGTAAGTCTAGGGTTTTTGTAGGTCCTAGTATTTGTATGTCTTGGTGGCCTGATTATGGTTCCCAATCAGAAAGCAAGCTTTTATTGCCGTTGTCTTCTGATTGGGCATCATATTTAGGTTAGCCATTTCCTTTTGATGTGTCGTGGGTTCTCTTGTTCTATGTTTAGTTGCCCTGTCTGCACTACTCAAATATTAGCTTCACGGTTCATTTTTTGTTATTTTGTTCCGTTTGTTCCAAGTGTTCATTCTTATAAATAAGAATAGAATGTACCTGATCAAACGCTGCGCTCTTAGTCTCCCATCACAACGCCGTGACAAAGTCCTTTTTTTTCGCTCATATCCCCACTCTCCCTGAGAGTGGAGTCAACCGCCAGGGTGTGTGTGTGTATAGCTGTGTCATTAAATTGTTTCTTTCAAACGACTTCTAAACATGACATGTGGATGCCACCAATGACATTACGGATGAATTATGAAAATGAAATCGTGAATAAAAGATTAGCAAGAAAGTTACAACTGCACAAGGATCAATACCCAATAAACATGCTTTTAACCTCTCACCAATTATCAATAACGGGGGAGGTTAGCCATTTTGGGTGGGAGATATTCTATTCTTATTTACAATAAAAGGCAACTCCCAAAAAATGACCATGCATACATTATTATTTACCATTGAATTGAATATTGGGACACACATAATCCAAAAACACAATCCCAACAACAAACTTGCAAAATGCATCCAACAAGCTTGATGTAGTCATTAGCTATGTTCCTTAACATTGTCCAGTGAGTTTTTTTAACACACTTTAGAAGTTGCACTAGAAGACAAATGTGTGACGTGATAACATAAATGTACCTTCAAAATTACTTCTGCAATATAAGTTTATTTGAAAATACAAACACGTTCCTTCATTTGTTGCAAAATTTGAAGAAACCTTTGAACAAAACCGAGACAAATCCAGCCTTCCGAACATATAAAACTGTATTCAATCCCTTCGGAAAAATGGTCTCCTAACATTCTGCCGTTTTCCATGAAATGTCGCAATGATCTGCTTTGTGGAAAAAAAAAACCTGGGGCAAGCTGTCTAGTGTGTGCCGGATGAGGAGACCAAATACTAACACCTTTTGAACTAAAATGTAATACACTGATTTTGTCCAAATACTTATAACAACCTTGAAATGAGGGGTACTAAAGATACGTAAAGTGCTTTCAACATTCTAAACGGTAAACAGATATGTCTGAAAAAAATAAATAAAGGTTGAACATTCTGTACTGTCGCCTCTATATGAAACATTTGAATTCTCAAATCCAAAATGCTGGAGTATTAGACCCCAAGTTAAACCAAAAGATGTAGCTTCAACTGTCCCAAATAAATACTTAGGGGAGTGTATATGTATTAAACATGTCCCACTCCTCCACCAACAGATCAGGAACTACACCAGAACGTGTACGTTGTGTCCAGACAAGCCGACAGGTCATCAAGCCCCTCCCCGCTGGGTGGTCAAGGCAACAAACTTGCCAGCTGGTCATCGTTAAGAAAACCCTACCTGAACGAGACGGCTTCGCGGTGTCGGGGAAGTGTGACTCGCACGCTGGTAACAACACCCTCCATCCCTTCCTCATCTTCCTCTTCATCGTCACACTCAATCAACCGGCCTGCGCTCAGCCCTCGCTATCATAGTCCACTCTCAGGTAAGGCAGGACTGTGGGCCAACTCAAACTCTTTAAAAAAACCCTTGCCATGCATATGAATGATTTAATGAAATGCTGCATATCGCCACTAAAGTAAAGTGGTTACCCAGCTCCTTTCCCTTGAATCCCTTTCCTTCATGACACACTGATCTAACTCTCGCTACCTCCTCATGAAGGAAAGTCTGAACATAGGAATTTCAATTCCGGTGGTTGAAATGTAATGTGTGAAAAGTGCAGAAATTATGTGCAGTGCATTAATGCGTTGAAGATAAAGTTTTATTCTATCAAATTAATGTCAGATTAGCAAAAATGTTAGAATTTACGGGGGACTTTGGACTCCAAAGCCCCTGTATATATCTATATATAACACACATATCACGTTGAGTGTACAAAACATAAAAGAACACCTTCCTAATAATTGAGTAGAAAACCCCCCCGGCCCCATGTTGACTACCAATGCTTCCCCACAGTTTGTGAAGTGCCTGGGTGTCATTTGGGGTGGTGGACCATTCTTGATAAAACAACGAGGAAACTGTGAGCGTGAAAACCAACTGCAAGTGTCAGTTCTTGAACACAAACCGGTGCACTGGCACCCCTACTAAACATAACCCCGTTCAACAGGCACTACAAATATTTTGTCTTGAACATTAGCCCTTTGAATGACACCACATACACAATCCATGTCTCAAGAACCTGTCCGCCTCGCCTTCATCTCACACCTGATTGAAGTGAATTTAAACAAAGTGGCATTAATAAGGGATCCAAATAGGCTTTCACATGGATTCACTATAAAAAACCCACTACAATATACAACCGACTATACAAAACAATTAAGAACAACCTGCTCTTCCATGAACATAGAATGGAAAGAGCAGGTGTTCTTATTGTTTTTGTATACTCAGTGTATATGTTAGTGTTTTCATAGGTGAATCCAGGTTGAAAAGTTATGAGCCCTTAAATTTCATGGAAAAGAGCATGTGTTCGTAAGGTTTTGTATACTCAGTGTAATATATGTTAGTGTTTTTAATAAAGGACAGTGATGCACTTTATATTTAGTTAATGTTCCATACTGGTAATCCAGTCTCACTCTCCATCCATCTCTGTCTCTGTCCATCCACTCTCAGGTCTGTGGATGAACAGGAAGAGACCAACATTCGCTCTGGGGATGCAGTTTGTCCTGTTAAGAAACTCTGGGTAAGTTTCTGCGTAGAGATCCTATCAATTCATATTATTGTGATTCTATATGTAGTTCTCTAAAATGAAGTTACTTGGGCATTTTTACCAAAGGCACAGTGAGCTTGTAGTTGTTCCCACATCCACTCCCAACCAACAACCGTGAGGCGTGTTGAGGGGAAGACGTCTCATAGTAATTTTGGTCTGGAATGGAATGAATGGTATGGTATCAAACAACGATGAAAAAGCATGTTTGATATTCCATTTCCTTAGATTTAAAATTTCAATCCAGCCCCACCAACTGACAGTCAAGTATTTGAAGAAAGTACTTTCATACTGGTCTGAAAAAACGGCCTGTAGGGCTGTAGGGTAATACTAGAACATCATTCTTGACCAGAGATTATTAAAAAAGTTTTGTTTTCTATTCTTTTTTAACAAATTTCTTTTCGTGTTTGATTTTTTATTTGGAAAATTCCAGGTTCAGTTCCAGTTTGTTTTCAGAACACTGATTTACTCATTTTTATTTAGTTTTTGAGTTTTTTAAAAAAAACATTTCTAATTTCGTTTTATATTATTTAATTGGAAGGTTTAACTGGCAGAAAGATAGCCATATTTTCTTCAATGTTAGCCAGTGAAAAGGTAGTGATAGTGATGCAACAAGCTATGGCCTACCTTTGAACCAACCATCTGAAATCTGGCTAGGTAAATGCTGCCAAGGACATAGCAGAAGCTTGAAACTCTGATAAAAAGCTTGAAAACCCCATTAGACTTTTTGCCCCAAGTTTAGGATTACAACTGACTGAACAAGGTTTGTTAATTTTTTAATTATTTTTAATGTTTATGATTAGTTTTTAAATTTATTATTAAATAACCTTGCATCTGACCTTCTCACTGGCTGTATTGTGAAATAAAAGTCTCATATTTCAAACACCGCCTGAAAATGTGTGTGCCGCAATGTGTGTGTGTAGCTTCATTCACAGTACAATGCAGGCATGTCACCTAATAATATCTGTCAAGAATCAGTAAACCCACCAATTCGAGCACAGAAGGAATGCGTTACACTCCAGGGTGTTTAGTCTCAGTGGTTGGTTTGTGTGAACTTCAGACTCTGCTTATCTGAAAAATATTTTGGCCCCATGCCACTAATATAGCTGTTCCTGGGGATGAAACATTTACTCCCTAGGTAACAGATCTAGATCAGCTTCCCCGGCCGCCAATTCTTAACATTAACCATTAGTGGGGAAATGCTACATTTACCCCAAACATCTGCATCCTTAGGGCCGAGATCAATCTCAGCTCAGTAGTGGATATATGGCGCCACCCCAGTGGTGGCATATCAGTACTGCCACTGACAACTGCCTGCGTTGCACTTTTTTCTTCCCGCCTTGTTTTTTTTTTTAATCGGGTCCCCCCCTCAAAAGCAAAAAAATAAAAGTTTGCCCCCGAAAACCTCCCACCCCCCCCAAAATAAATAATTTTTAGGCCCGCAAATTTAGGGCCCCTAGTTCTATGGGGTAGCTTACAATTAGTTCCTAACAAATGACTAGTGGTATTCCTAAAACTGGTTTCAACTGTAAGACCCAGCTAAAAGACTTCTTTTTCTATAACATTCAAAACATGTTTCTGGCTGCCAGTCCTAGCAAACTTAGAAAAGACACAAACCTTAAAAGGGATCAGTCAACAACACCAAAACAGTATTTTGTGCAAACCCACACGTAAAATGTTTAGGCCAGCATACAGCCTGAATGGCAAGATGGTATTGTCTTCACTCTGTTCACGTTCCCCACGGTGTACAAAAACTTCAACACCACCTGTATGCTGTGTTCTAACGTGTTTAGAACTCGTGTTCTAACTTTCCTCCTCCTCTCTCTTCCGCCAGCGTAAACCTTTCCTACTTCCCATCTATTTGGGGGCGGTGATCGACACCAACCTGTATGCTGTGGCAGCCCAGGATCTGTGGCCCGTCCACGGCTCCCTGCTGGGAGTAAACGACGTCACTTCCTTACCGCTTTTCCCGTCTACTTCGGCCTGGCCCGCCAGCCTCAGTTCCATTGGGCTTCATCTTCATCTTCCTCACTGGTAAGATCCATCAAGTCAGGCGGAAGCAGGCGGAGCCGCTGGCACCAAAGCGACTACACACCGTTGGGAGGGCACTGTCTCTGCCTCATCTGCCCACCGTGGGAGGGCCAGCAAGAGGCCAAGCCCGACCCGCTCCTGTCCGGTGTTCCTCCCGCCCTGCGACTCCCACCCTCCCGTAGCCCTCATCTCACCAGGGGTCACAAGCACCATCATACCCTCGTTAACGAAAGAGCAATAAAACCGCCGCCCCCCCTCCCTCTCTGCTGTATGCCACACACAGAGGCTTTCGCCACATATACGAGCAGGATAGTAACAGGCCACACTCTTTCTTTAGGTCACAGTACACCTTCTACATGTTCCTGCCCCCGGGGGTTGTGACACGTGCCTTCCTGTCCTTGTCTCCAACCGCTGTTTCTAAAAAATATACACCAATCAGGCGGTGGGGGCGGTGACATTCCATGGCTCTGATTGACAGGCAGAAGAGACCAATGAACTGATAGGACAGACAGAGGCCATTTGTTTGGTATAAAAGAGCTGGCCACAGTTCATATGGGCCGTGTCCAAACCCGGGGGGAACAGGCTCGGAACTCCCCATATTGAACCTAACAGAGTGTCTGGTCTCTGGCTGTGCACATCAAATTAGCGCAGAGTGGAGGCTTGGTGGGAGGACGCTATAAGGAACAGGTTCATTGTAATGGCTGAAATTGGAATTAATGGAACGGAGTCAAACATGTGGTTTCCAAAATTGATACCCATTCCAGCCAATTACAAATGGAGGTCCGCATCCTCTATAGCTCCTCCCACTAGCAACACAGCACATGTTACACAGAATTAACAACACAAGTGTATTGGGGATCAATTCGAATTGAAGGCAGTCAATTCAGGAAAAGCCAAAACTGAATCAATAGTCCAATGACTTCTCAAACGTGAAAAAAGAAAGCTAATTTATGTAAAGTTTTCAATTTTGGAATTTTAAATTCAAATCACTTTCCATGGAATTGACGTCCAACCCTGATACATTTTCATAAAATCAAATGTTTGTGTAATCAACAATTGATCAACATGGTGCTACTGTACTGTAAAATGGGCTGGGCAATTAGTTAATATTCAATATTTATTTTCTCAGAAAGGACTGTGGGTATACATTACCCATGATGCTCATACAGGCTGCAAGCGTTTTCTCTCAAGCACCAACATACTCACATGCAAACCTGTTCTATTCTATGGCAAGGTCCTGTGTACTCGCCATGTACTCTGTGTACTCTACAGACCAGACATACCACCTCTCACAGTACTGTATTGGCTTACTGTATGCACGTCTTTACTCACCTCTCTGTGGCTTTGCATCTCAAATGGCAAACCCTATTCCTATAATAATGCACTAACATTTTGACCCACGTGCCCTATGGACCCTGGTCAAAAATAGGGGTGCACTAATATAGGGAATAGGGTGCCCATTTGAGATGCAAGCAAGCAGAGAGGGGTAAGACGTGCTACAGTAAGCGCAATACAGTACTGAAGATGGTGTTGTCTGTCTGTAGAGTACACAGAGTACATCGGGAAGTACACCAGGACCTTGCATAGAATAGAACAGGTTTGTCAGTTAAGTATGTTGTGCTTGAGAGAAAGCTGGCAGCTGTGATGAGGCTCAACATGGGAATGTAGTACCCACAAGTCCCCTTCTGAAGAAGAAATTAAAATATTACGAATATACAATGGGCCCAGCCCATTTTACAGTACAGTAGCAACCATGTGATCATGTTGATAACACAAAACATTTTGATTTATGAATAATGTATCAAGGGTTGGAGTCATTCAGGAAGTGATTTTGAATTTAAAATTCCAAAAAAATTGAAAAAACTTACAATAAAATAGCTTCTTTTTCAAGTTTGAGAAAGTCCATGACTATTGATATCAGTTTGGCTTCCCTGAATTGACTGACATTCAATTCGATTGATCCCAAACACTTGTGTGTTAACTTCTGTAACATGCCTGTGTGCTAGTGGAGGAGCTTAGGAGGATGGGCTCATTGTAATGGCTGGAAATGGGTATCAAATGGAAACCAAACATGTTTGACTCGTCCATTAATTCGCAATTTCAGAGCCATTACAATGAAAACCTGTTCCTATAGGCTCCCTCCCACCAGCCTCCATCTCTGCAAGCTAATGATGTGCCAGGCAGAGACAGACAGCTCTGTAGGTCAATAGGGAGTCCGAGATGTTTCCCTGTGAACGCCCCATATAAACTGTGGCCAGCTCTTTAATACACAAAAATGGCCTTCTGTCTGTCCACTATCAGTCTATTGGTCTCTCTGCCTGTTCAATCAGAGTCCCATGGAAGTCACCGCCCCCACCGCTGGAATTGGTGTAATATTTTAGAAACAAGGGTGGAGACAGGCCACAGGAAAGGCACGTGTCCACAACCCCGGGGGAACATGTAGAGGTGTGACCCTAAAAAGAGAAGAGGTGTGGCCTGTTTTTACTTCCTGCTCGTATTATGTGGGCGGAGCCTCTGTGTGTGCATCAAGCAGCGAGGGAGGGGGCGGT
This sequence comes from Salvelinus sp. IW2-2015, assembly GCF_002910315.2. Classification (NCBI taxonomy): domain Eukaryota; kingdom Metazoa; phylum Chordata; class Actinopteri; order Salmoniformes; family Salmonidae; genus Salvelinus; species Salvelinus sp. IW2-2015. The sequence goes on along the minus strand of NC_036867.1, from coordinate 11,257,216 downwards.
TTTTATTGCTCTTGTTAACGAAGGGTGAGAGGTGCTGTGACCCCGGGTTGAGAAGGAAGGGCTACCGGGAGGGTGGTTCGCAGGGCGGGAGGAACCACCGGACAGGAGCGGGTTCGGGCGTGGCTCTTCTGGCCCCCCACGTGGAGATGAGGTCAGAGACACAGTGCCCAAACGGGGGTAGTCGCTGGTGCCAGCGCTCCGCCTGCTCCTCCTTGTACTTGATGGAGTACCAGGTGAGGAAGATGAAGATGAGCCAATGAACTTGAGGCTGGCGGCCAAGGCCGAAGTAGACGAAGCCGGAAGAAGTGACGTCGTACTTCCAGCAAAGAGCCGTGGACCGCCACAGGTCCCATGCTGCCACAGCATACAGGTGGTGTCGATCACCGCCCCAAAATAGTTGGGAGTAGGAATATACGCTGGCGGAAGAAGAGAGGAGAGGAACAGTTAGAACAACGAGTTCTAAACCAGGTAGAAACAGCAGCAAATAACAAGGTGGTGTTGAAGTTTGTAAACACCCAGCTGGGGAGTGAACAGAGTGAGAGACAATACCCCATCTGCCATTCAGCTATGGCTGGCCTAAACTAGTGTTTTGCAAAAATACTGTTGGTTGTGACTGATCCCTTTAAGGTTTGTTGTGCTTCTAAAGTGCTAGACTGCAGCCAAAAAAACATGTTTGAATGTTTAGAAAAGAAAGTCCTTTAGCTTTGGGTTTCAGGGAAAACCAAGTTTAGAGGAATAACCATAGTCAATTCTAGACTAATGTAAGCTACCCCATAGAACTAGCCTATATGATCGGCAACTATGCTGACGATAAACACAGGAGAAAAGCTCAACGCAGGCAGTTGTCAAGTGCAGTACTGACATATGCCACCCACTGGGGTGGCGCCATATATAACTACTGAGGCTGAGATGAGTCCGCCTAGATAGCAGATTTTGGGTAAATGTAGCATTTCCCCCCACTCATGTTAATGTTAAGATTGGCGGCGAAGCTGATCCTAGATCTGTACCTAGGAGTCAAAATGTCATCCCATGAGCTAATAAGTGCATGGGCCAAATATTTCAGATAGCAGAGTCTGAAGTTCACCACAAAACCAACGCCTGAACTAAACACCTGGATTGTAAACGCATTCCTCTGGTCGAATGGTTGGTACTGATTCTGACAGTATTATAGGTGACATCTGCATTGGTACTGTGAATGAAAGCTACACACACACACATGCGGCACACAACATTTTCAGGGTGTTGAAATATGAGACTTTTAATTTCACATACCAGCAGTGAGAAGGTCAGATGCAAGGTTATTATAATAAATGAAAACTAAAATCATAAACATTAAAATAATTAAAATAATTAACAAACTGTAGTTCAAGTGTAATCCTAAACTTTGCACAAATCTAATGGGGTTTTCAAAAAGCTTTTTATTCAGAGTTTTCCAAAGCTTGCTATGTCTGGGCAAGCATTTACCCTGCCAGATTCAGATGGTTTCAAATAGCCATAGCTTGTGCATCCACTATACTACCTTTCCACTGGCTAACATTGAAGAAATATGCTAGCTTTCTGCCAGTAAACCTTCAATTAATAATATAAACGAAAATGAGAAATGTTTTTATAAACTCAAAACTAAATAAAATGAGTAAAATCAGGTCTGAAAACCAAACTGGAAACTGGAAACTGAATTTCAAATAAAAATCAAAAAACGAAAAAGGAAATTTTAAAAAAAAAAAAGAAATATAAAAAAACAAATACTTTAATAAAATCTTGGTCAGAATGATGTTCTAGATTACCCTCAGCCCTACAGGCCGTTTTTCAGACACAAGTCCTGAAAGTACTTTTTCAAATACCTTGACTTCAGTGGGTGGGCTGGTGGAATTTAAATCTAAAGGAATGGAATATCAACATGTTTTTCATGTGTTTGCCTAACCATACCATTCATTCCATCCCAAGACCAAAAATTACTAACATGAGACCGTCCTCCCCTCAAAACACGCCTCCACGGGTTGGTGAGTGATGTGGGACCTACAAGCTCACGTGCCTGTAAAAAATGCCCAGTAACTCATAGAACTACATATAGAAATCACATAATATGAATGAAATAGGATCTCCTACGCAGCCAAACCTTACCCAGAGTTCTTAAACAAGGACAAAACTGCTATCCCCAAAGAGCGAAATGGTCTCTCCTGTTTCATCCACAGAACCTGAGGAGTGTGGACAGAGACAGATGGATGGAGAGTGAGACTGGATTACAGAGGAACATCTAAAATATAAAAGTGCATACACTTCCTTAAATAAAAACACTAACCACTTATATACACAACTGAGTAATACAAACCTTAAGAAACACATGCTCTTTCCATGACCATAAGGGATCATAACTTCAAACGTTGATTCACCTATGAAAAACACTAAGCATATACACTGAAAGTATACAAAAACAAAATAAGAACACCCTGCTCTTTCCATTTCTATGTCATGGAAAAGAAGCAAGGTTGTTCTAAATGTTTTGTAATAGTGGTGTATATGTTAGTGTTTTTATAGGTGAATCAGGTGAAAGCTTATGATCCCTTATTAAATGCCACTTGTTAAATTCACTTCAATCAAGTGTAGATGAAGGCGGAGGCGACAGTTGAAAGACATGGATTGTGTATGTGTGTCCAATTCAAAGGGCTAAAATGTTCAGACAAAAATATTTTGAGTGCCTTTGAACGGGGTATGGTAGTAGGTGCCAGGTGCAACCGGTTTGTGTCAAGAACTGCAACACTGCAAACAGTGGTTTCACCCGTTTTCTATTTCTAACAAGTTTCCTGTGTTTATAAGAATGGTCCCACCACCCAAAAATGAACGCACCCAACAGGCAACTTCACACCACTGTGGGAAGCACTGGAGTCAACATGGGCCGGGGGTTACTCAATATTAGGAAGGTGTTCTTTATGTTTTTGTAAACACTCAAGTGTGGTGTGTATATTATAGATATATACAGGGGCTTTGGAGTCAAAAGCCACGTAAATCTAACATTTTGCAATCTGACATGATGATAGATAAAAACTTTAATCTCAACGCCATTAAATGCCGACTGCACATAAATTCTGCCTTTTCACCACATTACATTCACACCGGAATTGAAAATTCCTCTGTTCAGACTTCCTTTCATGAGGAGTTAGGAAGAGTTAGAATCAGGTTGTTCATGAAGAAAGGGTTCAAGGGAAGAAGCTGGGGTAACACTTTACTTAGTGCGATCATTTTGAGCATTCATAAATCATTCATATGCATGGCAAGGAGTTTTTTAAAGAGTTTTGAGTGGCCAACAGTCCTCGCACCTGAGAGTGACTATGAAATAGCGGAGTGGCTGAGCGCAGGGCAGGTGATGAAGTGTGACGATGAAGAGGAAGATGAGGAAGGGGGATGAAGGGTGTTACAGGTGGGCGGTACAACTTCCCCCGACAATCCCCGCGAAGCCGTTCGTCGGTTCAGGTAGGTCTTAACGATGACCAGCTGCAAGTTGGTTGCCTTGACACCAGCGGGAGGGCTGATGAACCTGTTCGCTCTGGACACACGTACATCTCTGTTGTAGTTCCCTGATCTGTTGGTGGAGGAGATGGACATGTTTAATACATATACACTCCCCTAAGTATTTATTTGGACCAGTGAAGACTACATCTTTAACTTGGGTCTATACTCCAGCAAATTTTTGGAATTTGAGA
>NC_036867.1:11244193-11253493 GCF_002910315.2 Salvelinus sp. IW2-2015 | reverse complement strand
AGGCAGCAGTTAAAGAGTTACTACAATACAACTACAGAGTTACTACAATACTACTACTATACTGCATATATTACTATATATCAACATACCATAACGACACGGTAAGTTATGGAGAAAAACTACAATACTATGAATTTAATACTAGAGACATGACTATTGAAACTTATAAACATCAAATCCATCCACCTGAAGTTACATACTGGCACTACATATACTCACTACTACTATTCAACAGATATTAGTATAACATCAACACATACCATACACCACTGGGCAAGTTGCCTTGATGACAGCTTTGCACACTCTTGGTATTCTCTCAACCAGATTCACCTGGAATGCTTTTCCAACAGTCTTCAAGGAGTTCCCACATATGCTGATTGTGGAGGCCAGGTCATCTGATGCATCACTCTCCTTCTTGGTAAAATAGCCCTTACACAGCCTGAAAGTGTGTTGGGTCATTGTCCGGTTGAAAAACAAATGTTAGTCCCAGTAAGCGCAAACCAGATGGGATGGCGTATCGCTGCAGAATGCTGTGGTAGCCATGCTGGTTAAGTGTGCCTTGAATTCTAAATAAATCACTGACAGTGTCATCAGCAAAGCATCATCACACCTCCTCCTCCATGCTTCACAGTGGGAACCACACATGCGGAGATCATCCGTTCACCTTCTCTGCGTCTCACAAAGATATGGAGGTTGTAACCAAAAATCTCATCAAACCAAAGGATAGATTTCCACCGGTCTAATGTCCATTGCTCGTGTTTCTTGGCCCAAGCAAGTATTTTCTTCTAATTGGTGTCCTTTAGTAGTGGTTTCTTTGCAGCAATTCGACCATGAAGGCCTGATTCGTGCAGTCTCCTCTGAAGAGTTGATGTTGAGATGTGTCTGTTACTTGAACTCTGTGAAGAATTTTTTGGGGCTGCAATTTCTGAGGCTGTCACTCTAGTGAACTTATTCTCTGCAGCAGATGTAACTCTGGGTCTTCCTTTCCTGTGGCGGTCCACATGAGGGCCAGTTTCATCATAGCGCTTGATGGTTTTTGCGACTGCACTTGAATAACCTTTTTCCATATTGACTGACCTTCATGTCTTAAAGTAATGATGGAATGTAATTTCTCTTTGCTTATTTGAGCTGTTCTTGCCATAATATGGACTTGGTCTTTTACCAAATATGGCTATCTTCTGTAAACCATCCCTATCTTGTTACAACACAACTGATTGGCTCAAATGCATTAAGAAGGAAATAAATTCCACATGTTAACTTTTACCAAGGCAACAGCTGTTAATTGAAATGCATACCTCATGAAGCTGGTTGAGAGAATGCCAAGAGTGTGCAAAGCTGTCATCAAGACATAGGGTGGCTACTTTGAAGAATCTAAAATATATTTTGATTTGTTTAACACTTTTTTGGTTACTACATGATTCCATATGTATTATTTCATAGTTTTGAAGTCTTCACTATTAATCTACAATGAAGAAAATAGTACAAATTTAGAAAAACCCTTTGACTGGTACTGTATACTATTATATCAACATACCATACACCGCCTGGTAAGAGTAACCACATTACTTCTACAATACTACTACAGATATTACTATTACATCAATATACCATACACCACAGAGTAAGATACAGTATATCAGAGTAGTAGTATTGTAGTATATGTTACTATTACATTAAGTGGATAAGGATCGCTGATATCACTGTGACTATTACCACAGTGAAATCCACAGGGTAAGAGTCGTTACTATATTCTCATCATCATCGGCGGTCACTCTGGGTCGTGTATGATTGTTCTCCTGATGGGTCCTGCTTGTGGGTCTTCAGATGGCCGATCTGGGAGCCACGTATTTTGGTGCAGGGTGGGCAGGGGGTGAGTGATGGTTGGACCTTCTTGATGGAAAGTCTCTCCTTTCGAAGTCGCCGCTTGTCCTCTGCGCCACGGCGGAGATCTTCTTTGTGGGCCAAGCGCTAGAGGCGACAACTGTTCACCCTGGTCACGCTGTTCTCTCCTGCCCCGGTGTCTTTTGTCCTGCACGTAAGTGTTCTGGCCGGCTTCACACTTTATCGAGGTGTAAAAGCCAAGCTACAGAAATTACGGTGGGTGGCAAGGCCACGTAACGCCGCGACTACAGCGTAGCCGCCTGTAAGTATTTTCCTATGGGGTTTGGCGGCTATGCCGGTTTTCAATCTGAGATATTGCTCCTCCCACACAATTCGACCTCTCTCAATTTCTTCCAGTGGTTGCCTAGAGGTTGACGGTCTCTTCACGCTCTCTAGCCGAGATCACCTTACGTACTAGGGCTCATCTCACTAGATATTATGCTGAGGTGGTAGAGGCGTTGTATACAGAGGGTGCTCTTTTAGCCTGGAGGAGCTGGAATCAGTGATACTGTATTGTTGGGATGGTCTCAGGGTCGTATGTGTGAGGTCAGAAGTTCCGACTTATAGTACACAGCGAAAGATACAATCAGAGGATAGCATATCTATCACAGAAAGAAGCAGTTGTACGTCTGCGTTCTGTGGGGCGTCTAGACGTCTATCTGGTTGTAATAGTGTTTTGCTTTAAAGTGAAGACACCTGCAGGTTGATATTTCTGTTCTCATGTTTACGTACACCACAAATTCATATTATGTCGGAACCATGTTATTCTGAGGATGAAGGGTCTTAAGGGTAAGGGTTGTTGTCAGGGCAGGGAAGTCCGTTAGGGAGCGGGTGTAAAAATTGAAAAACGGGCACCATGCCCCACCCCGACCCCTTCACCCAAATAAGACTTTCATATTGATCTGAAATTCTAACATACATTTTTGAGCATAGGCCTTTTTATTTTCAGCACAATCCATCTCACACAACACACACCACAATTTGACACACTAAAGCAACGCTAGTATCAGCACTACCAAGTGCTTCTGACACTAAGTATAGACATGTGGAAAGAGGGGATGTTGATGATTTTTTGTAAATTGCTAGTTAGTACGCTAATAATTTATTTTATTATAATAACCTGATTGTGATGTTTATCTTCATGCTCCACCATCTCTACACACAAAAATACAAGTAACTTCATAGATTTTCATATTTATAATCTCTCATGATAATACCTGAGTGGTACAAATATTAGGAACACTTACTAATATTGAGTTGCAACTCCACCACACACACACACACCACAACAACTAACACCACCACACCTTTTCTGGCTTATAATGACATTTCAATTCTTACCCTCGGGCCATGGATCTACATCTTTGGTGGCCGACATTGCGGGTGGGTTCCCCTCCTCGGATGTAGTCGCTTTCATCCCACTGGTTTCATTTGACTCTTCGACAATGTTTCCAATCGTTGTTGCAGTTGGCTGATGGTCCTTTGGCCTGCCTTTATGGTGGCCCATTTTTTCTGTCTCAATCCTCGGGTCCACATTCTGCGCAAACTCTGTTAAGCGTTGAAAAAATACAGCAGCGTTGCAGGTTCTTGAACAACTCCCTCATTACGGTTGGTAGCGCCAGATTAGCACGCACTGATCACGAAATGCTCCTTTTAACCTTCATGTGTTGTCGCTGATACGGCTGTTCAAGTAGCAGAAGAAGGCACTGGTCCGCTCATTTATTTTGGTCCTTGTTCCCTGTATCATCACTTTTCCTGTCTCACTGAAGCACGAGAGGGGTCTTTTTTTTCTCTGCACGTAACACTGAATGCGCTGATACAGCCATCATTTCAAGGTGTAGTCTTATTGATCTCATGTGAAGGTTCAAATACGGCTTGTCTTCTCACTCTCTGGCTGCCTGTTGTTTTCTAAACTTACGTTCTGCAATCTCCCTTATCATCCTAACCGCTGATTCGTCCCGGTCGGACATTTTACCAGTGACCTCTTCATCCCTCTGTCCACCTCCTGGTAAGCCGGATTCATAGTTTCATCTGGGATTCACTTCGCTCTAACGTAGTTATGTCACTCGGAAAGGAGCGTGTTCCGGCGTAATATTGAGTTCTAGAAGGGCCCGTTGCAGCACAAACACCTTTAAAGCGGAAGATTGGAGTCATGGTCTGTGACTGACGGACTGAGGGTGACGTTTGTTTGTAAAGACGTGGGAGCGAGGGATAGGAAGAATAGTGTTGTAAGGTGGTGAGATACAGGCAGCAGCAGAGGGAAGGCTTGGTTTCGAGGCAGACAGATCGTGTGTGTTGCGGTGGTGTGTGTGTTTTATTTTAATTTTATTTTTTCACCTTTATTTAAACAGCATCTCTAATGTAGATAAGGTGTGTTTCAGTGTCAAGTTTTGTAACTTCTGGGTGCCGTGGCAAAGTTGAGAGACAAGGTCTCAACAATTATTTAGCATAGACTTGGCGATCGCCCCGAGTGTCCGAAGAGAAGGGGGTAGTTAGAATGGCAGTGGAGGCCAATCTGTGTACTAAGACTTATTGAGAAAAAAAATTCAAGCAGTCTGCGACAAAAAGCAAATCATTCATGAGTTTACATCATAAAGATTCAGAACGTACACTCAATTAGAAAGTAAACACATAGATAAATATTATCCTATGTTTATTCAGCATTTACGGTGTGGTTGCATTAGATAGTAGAGAGATGCTAAGTGAGGATGTGAAGAGTGTGTACACCAATTATGATATTTGGAATATGATTCACATTGGAGGATTACAAAATAAAGTACTTTCCTTATTGAAGCATTGAATCACTCCGATGATAGATGTGTCAGATGATTGTCCGTTGAATTGGGTTGGGACGAGCGAGTAGGATTCGAGATAAGGCTTGGAGCGTGTATCATAAAGAGTTGTAGATTAGTGATGATGTGTAACAAATGATTGGGCGACTGAGGTACGTTGGTCGGTGTCGATAGTATTATCACAGGTGGCGCTGATAGTACAGCCGTCAAGCTGTGATAACGCTGTTAATGCGCTACTTGTCTATGAGTCTCGAGTCAAACGGCTAGATTTATGCTTCTAAGTTAGAGAGAGATTGATTAGTATAGCACGATAAGCCTACAGTTTGAGTCATAGTTCAGCTTCAGTGTGTCCATCGATTGGTGTCGGTGCCTGTTGTTGTTTGTTCAGAGTGCCAATCACGTAAAGCAAGGACTCCTGCGCTCACATGAGGTATTACACACCTTGAAGCGTTTATTCAGGCTTACGATCATCATAAGCTATTAGAATTTTGTTCTTATTAGAGCAGTAGGTTGTCAGTGTAGTCGGATGTGGGCTCGCACTTGCAATCAGTGTCATCTCTCGTGGTAGAGGGTATTGGTGGCCAACACGCTAAAGAGCGCATTACTTTACATAATTTTTTCTTGCTCAGGAACATCTTATCTTTTTGTATTTACTTTATGTCTGTTGTTATGTATTTTAACAGACGGTAATTCTAGCTAGTTGAGAAACTATGTTAAATAGAGGTGGGACGGGCCTCTGGTGGAGGGTGCAACGGATTGGGGCTGTCTTTAGTGGCTGCGGGAGACGTCTTACAAGTGTGCTCATAATGAGCACGTAGGATGTTTTTTGGTTGAACTATCGTTGGTTTCCTGTCATTTTACCCATTGTTTATGAAATTTGTGTCTATGCTTGCGTCAATAATGTTATTGTCTGATGTGCTGGGCATACTCGTAAGTCCTTAGACATTGCTTTGATAGGGGGACTTCGGGATGTACTATTTATTTGGGTAAGTTCTTCTCATCTTTATATAGTTATATTATTGGAGCCTTTTACGGTTTCGCATGAAATTTAAAACCAGTACTACAGGCATAAAAATTGTTGGTCTGGGTTGTCTTTGATTGTAGGCCTTGACTTTGTTTACTCTCGATTATGCAAAGATTGTTATGCTATGATTAATTACATTCGGAGCATATAGGACTTTTCGTGTGTTGTATGGTTCTTGTACTCGTCTTCTGTCTTATCTGTCACTGTGTTCATGTTGTGGTTCTTTTCTACTTGGTATGCGGATTCGTCAAGGACTGGCTTTTGAAACTTCAAGACGGTCCTTAGGCTGAGTTCGTTTTTCTACTGTTTTCGACCTCTTGTAGTTATACATATTCATAAAGAGTCATGTAGTATGGGTGAAATGTGTGTGTGTTTGTGTTGTTTATTGTGAGTGTATGTAACGCGAGAGGGAGCATATATGTAACTTACTATGTGACGTGTCCGATAACATGTGCCCAACATTCACACATTCGGCTCTTACACGTAAAATTCAGAACACTCTCTTTCTCTGATTCCGTGTGTTGTTCTCCGTACCTCTCGTTCCCTCCATCCCTCGTTCATTTCCCCTGTCTCTCCGCTTGGTTTGCCTTGTTACCTTGAGGCGGCCGAGAGGGCCTGGCTGGGATCGAGACAGGCATGTGCAGTCCTTCTCTGGCTGTGCCTAGTCTTTTTCCAGTGGAATTACATCACTGATCCCGTCCTTTGCCGTCTGCTGCAAGGCAGTCAGCTGTTGACTTACCCTGCCCTGTCAACTAGGGTGTGGGTTGTGTTTGCTGCCTAGTAGACCCGGCTCCAGCTCTAACTACTACAGCCTCCTCACAGCACTGGCGCCCTGATAGGAAGCTACAAGCCCCAACCACACTATCACTGCTTATTATATACGGTATCAGGTGTAACGCTCACTGCTACTTTTATTGCCTCAATTGGTTTCACAACCTTGCAGCTATTTCGTCGCATTTTAATTGATATGCGGCTTGCATTTATGCTACAAATAGAAAAATTGTTATTGAATAACTGTTTTGTTTATAGTGACTGATTCAGCCGGACCTTTTTGACTGCTAACTTTTTGAAAATTAGGATCTAATTCTTGGCAATTGTCAGGGGTCTCAGGATCAAAACCTTTTATTGTGGGCTGAAACTACTATGACAGATATTGCGGTCATATAAAGAGAATATATTTCATAGATAGTGCTTGGACAAACAGCGACATCTGTCTCATAACAAAAGTTTCGAGTGCAAATATCACATTACCATTGTTGTGTTCAGAGTGCATATTGCTGGGTTTGGGTCATCATTGTTTTGATGTTCCGATTGACTTTAGATGCAAGTATAGTTTGACATGTTTGTTGGCTAGAGTGTGTTACATGAACCAGCTGCCAGCAAATTGTTTAGCTTAGTTAAAACTAGTTTATTATTCTGTTTAGCCAAATTGCTAAGACTAACATCTATGAACTAAACGTCTCATAGACTAGCTAAATGGTACCTTATTTGCCATTTTCTGCTAAGATCGAAAACTGTAGCGACATCTCAATACATGGTGGCAATAGTTTGAGTTTCTCACTATCTCATTCTTTGTCTACCTTTAGCAAGTGTCATCTTATTTCCAGGCCCCTATGGTGTAAATTTGCAAAACGGTCATTTAGTCACCGTTACGAAAGATTGCATTAACCATCAGGCGACATCAAATGCGACCATCTGTAAAGAACGTTTATGACAATGGCACGATGCGACCGATGTGAGGGAAGAATAGCCAAACCCATTATATGTCGAATCTAATCATGTTATCATTAATTCGCTAAAATAGCATTGTTGTGTCCATGCCCATGTATATTGTTTGACATCTCACAATTCCGATCTTCCTTGCCTATCTTGTTGGGGGTCTGGTAGGGCCCCACATCACCAACATCTCGCCACCAGCAAATTTTCTTATGCGTGCCAATAGTCTCTTGACTTGAGATGGCTTTTACTCCCAACTGAAACTATAATTGCCAGCTCTTCCAAACTCCGCACTCATCAGACTTTCGCGTTCACATCCCCTTTTTCATGTTCGCCTTCTCACCGTTCACTTTTCCCCCTCTCGCTCTCCTGCCTGTCTCGCGCTCTCTCCCTCCTCTGCTTTCCCCCCTCTATCTTCTCCCTCTCGCCTCCTCCCCGTCAACTCAGGCTGTGGATCATCGTAGGCCCAGTGCTGGGTGTGGTTATCGTCCCATATGGGGCTACAACTTCATCAAGAAGCTGAAGGGTCGGAGCCAGAGACGTCCAGCCACAGCATGGCTATGATCTGTTGCCGGTGGCCGTCTGCTCTGGTTTCTCTACGCTCTTCACTCGTTTGGGCTGCTGAGGAGCATCTTAACGCTGGGAGTAATCAATTATCACTGATCACCACTGGGTGAAGTTACTTGCAACTACCTATTACTACTCACGAATACTACTAAATAGCGTAGCTCACTTACATCAACATACCATTCTACACGACTACTGGGTATAGTTACAACAAACTACTGCCATATCTTCCAATATGCTTGACGTACTACTTCTACAATACTAGGCTGAATATAACCATATCTAATATATCATATCCATACGATTGCCACTACCAGCACTGGGGTAAGAGTATGTTTTTATATTTTGTTTTATTTAACCTTATTTAATCTAGGCAGCAGGTTATTAAGAGTTACACATATACAACTGACAGAGTATACTTACATATACTACTACTATATCTGCATCTATATTACTATTATATTTCGCAACATTTACCGCCATTTAGACGACCGGGTTAAGTTATGGCAGAAAAATCTACAATATATGAATATAACTGACTGCAGATGATTACTATAACACAACACCTACCCATACACCACTGGGGTAACGAGTTTACTGACTAGCTACAATACTACTACTATTCTGAACAGATATAGTATCAGACATCAACACATACCATACGAGCACTGGCAAAGCGTTGCCTTGAGACAGACTTGCACACAATCTTTGCGGATGTCTCGCAGGGCGTGGATGTGGGTTGGAACACTTCTTTGGATGGAAAGGTCTACTGGTCCTATTCGAAAGTCGCGCGGCGCTTATTGTCTCTGTGCCAGCTGACGGGAGATCTTCTTGTACCGCACTACCCCTCTTGGACATTTTCTCCATGTTCGACCGTCTTTTGTAGTACTTTTTTGCGATTATTTAGCTTTCCTTGTATCCGCTTCTTTTGTCTCACAGGAGCACCAACTGACCTGTTTCGGGAAGCGCGAGTTTTGGCAACCATGGCCAGGTCCATCAGAGCTGGTGTTGAGTGGTGCTACTGATGTTTGCCCTCCTTTTACAGGGGACTACTGGTGTTGACTGCGCTTGTCTTCCCAGCTATCCTCATGATGATTGCCGAGGCCACACTCTTTGAGTGACAACAATGGCTTTAAAGAGGCTTGCTGTATGGTGGTCCATATTAGCTGACCCCATACAGTAGAATAGGGAGCCAAGTACTGCCTTTGTAGACCAGGCTTTTGGTTCTGGCCTGGATGGTCGCCGAATTCTGGTAAGACTCTTTTTTCCTCAGTCTTGAGAAGTCCACTTGGCATGGCTAAGGCGTGATGTATTCTCTCC
>NC_036867.1:11212581-11244168 GCF_002910315.2 Salvelinus sp. IW2-2015 | reverse complement strand
GGTGATGTATCTCCGCGTCAATGTCGGCTTTGGAGGAGAGAAGGCTGCCAAAGTAGGGAAAGTGGTCCACATTTTCAAGAGTGGTATTGTCATTTTGTATTGCTGGGGCTGGTGTATTTTTGTCACGCTGTGGTTGGTGGAGGATTTTGGTCGGCCAGACCGAGAAGCTTGTCTGCCTTTTGCGAAAGCGTCCAGGATGCACTGAAAGTTCTCTTCCGAGTGGGCAGTGATGGCGTTATCGTCTGCATACTGGAGCTCCACAATGGAAGTGTTGGTGATTTTTCCTCTTGGCCTTGAATCTGTTCAAGTTTGCAGTCTGTTCTGTGCAGGATTTGGACTCCCTGAGGCAGATTTGAGCCTGTGAGGTGGAGGATGGCCACAATGAAGATAGAAAACAGGCTGGGTGCAATGATGCAGTCCMGTTTAACTCCAGGGTCCACCTTGAAGTGAGCCACTGTTACTGAGCACTGAATCTGACTTGATAGCAAGCAGCAATCACAGTATTCTATTACTACTATGTTACTCTATGGTATTGGCTACAAGACTTATACATGATTACTACTATGKGTCCTTATATCACTGAAGACTATTGCTATTCTTCAATGGTTTATCATGTGCCACTGTGAGCGAATACAGTATTTAACYCCAGTGTTCTATTTTAACCATCATCAACACCTATTCAACAGCCGCTAGTTCTATTGGCGTGGTGTTGGTGTGACTGGTCCATTAGCAACCACACACACGCACGCAACACTATCATCTGCTGTGGAACACATAGGATTCATCCCCACATCACCTTCTATTTCTGTTCTGTTTTATATAGTCCCGTCAAGTTTAGATGTTTGTGTAATCATCACTCCTCATGCTTGATCCCCATCCTGCGTCCCTGGATGGCATGGACTGTGGACGCACACACACACACACACACACACACAAGGCAGGCACACTTAAGCACACGCACACGCTAACAAACGAACACACACACACACAAGCACACGTGTAAGTACAGGCTCACTCACCCAAGCGCACACGCACGGATGGACACACAGACACACACACACACCGCTAYCATGTATAGTGTAATGTGATCCAAAGTAACAGCTGTACAGTGGATGCGTTTTAAATGGCACCCTATTCCCTTTATTTAGCTTATTTATTTCATTTCACCTTTATTTAACTAGGCAAGTCAGTTAAGAACAAATTCTTATTTACAATGACGGCCTACCCCGGTCAAACCCGGACAACGCTGGGCCAATTGTGCGCTGCCCTATGGGACTCCCGATCACGGCCGGTTGTGATACAGCCTGGTAGTGCACTATGCTATAGTGGACTACTGGGACTTGGTCAAAGTAGTTCACCATGTAGGGAATAGGGTGCAATTTGGGACGCAGACGGTATGTAATGTGTCTCTCTCCCACTCTACAGTATCAGACCCTCTTCTCTTTTCTACTTCTGCACTGTCCTGTCTGACCTTGACAGTGTCCCAGACAAAACTGTGATGAGCATTTCTGTCTCAGAGAGTCAGCGTTGTCCTGTCTGACTCGACCAGTGTCCCAGACAGACTTCTGAGGCATTCCTTTGTCTTCAGAGAGTCACCGCGTTGTCCTGTCTGAAGCTGACCAGGTCCCAGACAGACTGTTCTGAGCATTCCTTTGTCTCAGAAGTCAGCGTTGTCCTGTCTGAGCTGACCAGTGTCCAGACAGACGTGTTGACGCATTCCTTGTCTCAGAGAGTCAGCGTTGTCCTGTCTGACCTGACCAGTGTCCCAGACAGACTTTCTGAGCATTCTTTGTCTCAGAGAGTCAGCGTTGTCCTGTCTGACTGACCAGTGCCCAGACAGACTTTTAGCATTCCTTTGTCTCAGAGAGTCAGCGTTGTCCTGTCTGACCTTACCGTGTTCCCAGACAGACTGTTCTGAGCATTCCTTTGTCTCAGAGAGTCAGCGTTGCCTGTCTGACCTGACCGGTGTCCAGACAGACTGTTTCTGAGCATCTTCTTTGTCTCAGAATCAGCGTTGTTCCCTGTCTGATGCTGACCAGTGTCCCAGACAGACTGTTCTGAGCATTCCTTGTCTCAGAGAGTCAGCGTTGTCCTGTCTGACCTGACCGGTGTCCCAGACAGACTTTTTGAGCATTCTTCTGTCTCAGAGAGTCAGCGTTGTCCTGTCTGAGCCTGACCAGCTGTCCCAGACAGACTGTTCTGAGCATTCCTTTGTCCAGCAGAGTCAGCGTGTCCTTGAACTGACCGGTTCCCAGAACCAGACTTCTGAGCACTCCTTGTCTCAGAGAGTCAGCGTTGTCCTGTCTGACCTGACCAGTGTCCCAGACAGACTGTTCTGAGCATTCCTTTGTCTCAGAGAGTCTGTGTATAGATCAGTTAACAGGAAGCTGTGAGCTGATGATGAAGAGGACTGGGTTTACTGGCAATATCATGAGGAATGTCAATAGTGGCATAACTACTGATTCATACTAACACACACTCTGACCCCGTCCGAAATGGCACCCTATACACTATATAGGGCATTGCTATCCTGGGTAAAAAATGGTGCACTATACGGGCTCTGGTCAAAAGTAGTTCACTATATAGGGAGTAGGCTTCCACTTGGGAAGCAGACTATGTGTCTGACCCTAGTTCACCTCTGACCTCTGTCACCCAAGACAAACATTATACCAACAGTAGGGAAACATCACTACAGTACCAGGGAATTCATCCACTGCCCCCTCTCCTGCTATAGTATACTAATCTGTATCCTGTTGGCTGACTCTTTGGCTTTTTATTTTATGTTTATGTAACATCTGCTGGCTCCAACTGGTGCAGCCAGCCAGTCACAGTGGCTTTGTCTAGAGTGGAGATGTGTAATCACCATAGTGCGAGTGGGTCGCCAAGCAGGGGCAGACTGACTCCATTCTGTGCCCCCTCCCCTGCCTGTTGGCCTAGTGCTGGAATTTGACGGGGGTTTGTTATGTCAGGGTCAGACCCAACAACCCAACTCACAACTGAAGGGTTATCTCAACCTGACCTGAACGGACCTAACCGGACAGATTGACCGGTAGATAATTKGATTTAGGGGCTCCAGGTCGTTATTGTAAAAGAGAACGTGTTCTCGGTGACTAAATAAAGGCAACAAAAATGTGACTGCTGACATCATTTGGAGTTGCCATAACATGGTCTAGTGGTGCATAGTGGCGTAATGATATAAGTGAGGGAAAATATCATGCTATTTGTATGTTTTGAATGTAAAAGTATATTCCTGTCTGTGTGCTTTCGCATGGTGGTGTTTGTAGCCTGACTATAGGGTTCAACAATTCCCAGGTTTTCTAGRAATCCCTGTTGGAAGATTCACGGAATCAGGAGGAAATAAGCAGGGTATTCGGGAAAGTTCTCAGAATATTGAGGTGTTGTGTTCTATTGTTCCGATAGAGCTCAGTGTTGGAACTCCCAGAGTCAACTGGAGACAGGCTTCTCTGCCCCACTGTGTTCAGAGGGATCAGATCATTGTTTGAGTTAGACCCTGGTTCCCACAGAACTACTGTAACGTTTATTCAGTCCCTATCACTCTCTTTCTATATCTCTCTCTCTGTCTATCTTTCTCTATTGCTCTATCCCTCTCTCTATATATATGTGTATATATATATATCTATATATACACACACACTGAGTGTACAAAACATAAAGAACATCTTCCTAATATTGAGTAGAACCCCCCCCCCCCCCCGGCCCCATGTTGACTCCAATGCTTCCCACAGTTGTGTCAAGTTGGCTGGATGTCCTTTGGGTGGTGGACTGTTCTTGATACACACAGGAAACTGTTGAGCCTGGAAAAAAACAGCATCGTTTGCAGTTCTTGACACAAACCGGTGTGCCTGACACCTACTACCATACCCCGTTCAAAGGCACTTAAATATTAGATATTAAATATTAGTTGTCTCAAGGCTTAAAAATCCTTCTTCAACCTGTCTCCTACCCTTCATCGACACTGATTGAAGTGGATTGAACAAGTGACATCAATAAGGGATCATAGCATTCACCTGGTCAGTGTATGTCATGTTCATAATGTTTTGTACACATCTCTCTCTCTTTATCTATCTTACAATTCCTTGTTTGTTCTGAAAAMGTTGGAAATACTGGTGTGCAACATATCATTACTCCAATAAAATGAAATGTAACTCAACTCTCTCTCCAGGCCCACCCTGACTATGACCCATCATAACCTGACTGGAGGCTGTAATGTGAACTGTGGCTGTAAGATCCATGAGTACGCCCCGGTGTGTGGCTCTGACAGCATCACCTACTTTAACCCCTGCCTGGCTGGGTGCAGCACGGTGAGCAACGGCAGCACTGGGGTAAGTACACACTCGACTGACCAGGCAACACCTGTACACGTGTGTATGTGATGAGTAGGCTTGTCTGAGACCTGAAGAATTGTGTTTGCTCCCCGCGTTCAAGACTCTGTATCCTTGATCCTGAGAGATTGTAGAGAGACAGCTCAACTCACATTGTTAGCGCCAGCACACAACCACAGGCCCCATTTAACTGAATGACAATAAATTATGTCATTTGGGCAGTTGTTTGAATTAAGTGGTCTGTTGTGTGCCAGCTGTATCAAATAAATTTGATGAATTACAATTAGTGGATCTTATGGTTGTTGAAGTCATATAATTAAATCTAGAATCGGCTTTCTATTTCGCAACAAAGCATCCTTCACTCATGCTGCCAAACATACCTTCGTAAAACTGACTATCCTACCGATCCTTGACTTCGGCAATGTCATTTACAAAATATCCTCCAACACTCTACTCGGCAAATTGGATGCAGTCTATCACAGTGCCATCCATTTTGTCACCAATWRCCCATATACTACACCACTGCGACCTGTATGCTCTCGTTGACTGGCCCTCGCTTCATATCCGTCGCCAAACCCACTGGCTCCAGGTCATGTATAAGTCTTTGCTAGGTAAAGCCCCGCCTTATCTCAGCTCACTGGTCACCATAGCAGCACCCACCTGTAGCACGCGCTCCAGCAGGTATATTTCACTGGTCAGCCCCAAAGCCTATTCCTCCTTTGGCCGCCTTTCCTTCCAGTTTTCTGCTGCAATGACTGGAACGAATTACAAAAATCACTGAAGCTGGAGACTCATATCTCCCTCACTGACTTTAAGCATCAGCTGTCAGAGCCGCTCACAGATCATTGCACCTGTACATAGCCCGTCTGTAAATAGCCTATCCAACTACCTCATCCCCATATTATTATTTTTTTTTTTGTTCCTTTGCACCCCAGTATCTCTACTTGCACATTCATCTTCTGCACATTTATCACTCCAGTGTTTAATTGCTAAATTGTAATTCCTTCGCCACTACGGCCTATTTATTGCCTTACCTCCCTAATCTTACCTCATTTGCACACACTATATATCAAAATTGCGTTATTGACTGTACGTTTGTTTATTCCATGTGTAACTCTGTTGTTGTTGTTGTTTGCGTTGCACTGCTTTGCTTTATCTTGGCCAGGTCGCAGTTGTAAATGAGAACTTGTTCTCAACTGGCCTACCTGGTTAAATTAAGGTGAAAWAAAAAAAAATGTAATAATAATTAGCCTAGGTATAATTTCACAAGCCCTGAATTCATTAGAGTATTGCTGATTGTCTGAAATCCAGTGTTTTGACCTTTAATTGTACAACAAAGCGTATCTAGAGAAATCGCAATATACAGTCAATGGCCAGTTTATTAGGTACATCCATCTAATACTGGGTTCAAACGTTGCTAAATTGGTATCAAGGGACCTAATGTGTGTCTGGAAAACATTCCCCACGCCATTACAGTCTGTACCGCCAACAGTCTGTACCGTTGACACCAGGCAGAATGGAGCCATTGCTTATACCAAATCCTGACTCTTCCATCAGCATGACGCAACAGGAACAGGGATATGTTGGATGTTTTTCCACTCCTCAATTGTCCAGTGTTGGTGATTGCATGCCCACTTGAGCGGCTTCTTCTTGTTTTTAGCTGAAAGGAGTGGAACCCGGTGCGTTCCGAGATGCCGCTCTGCATACCACTGTTGTTCTGCACCGTTATTTGCTTGTTTGTGGCCCGCCTGTTAGCTTGCACGACTCTTGCCATTTTCCTTTGACCTCACATCAACGAGCTGTTTTCGCCCACATGACTGACTGGATGTTTTTTGTTTTGTTGCACTATTCTTGGTAAACCCTAGACACTGTTGTACAGTGTAAAGACTGGACTAGGAGACTGGACGTTTCTGAGATACTGGAACAATCACGCCTGGCACTGAAGATCATACCACGCTCAAAGTTTCTTAGGTCACTCGTTTTGACCATTACATGGAACAGTAACTGAATGCCTTTATGCCTGACTGCCTGTTTTATATAGCAAGCCACAGGTACCTGACTCACTGTCTGTAGGAGCGACTATTTTCACTAACGTGGTGGTGTACCTAATAAACATGCCACTGAGTGTATATTGTGAATCACCCATAAGTTTGAAAAAAATCGAGATATGATTTTTAGGCCATATCGCCCAACCCTAGCTAGCTGCACAGTCGTACTGGAACTCGACAACCGTATCTGCCCTTTAGACATTCTGGGAGACATTCTGCYTCCCAAATGGCACCCTATTAACTATTTAGTGCACTAGGCCCATAAGGCTCTGGTCAAAAGTAGTGCACTATATAGGGAATAGGGTGCCATTTAGGATGCACAATGGTGCTTCAGTGAAAGGAGAACAGTTGTTCAGAAGTGTTTCATGACTTAATCCCAGCTGTCTCCTGAAGATTATTCAGGATTCAAAATGCATCTTATTCCCAATAACCCTGGTTGCCAAAAGAAACAAAAAAACATAAAATGAGTCTGTACGGTATTCAGTAAAATATGTATAGTACTTTTAAGCTCTGTGAGAGTTGATTTGGGAGTAAACCTGAAAAGATTATCTAATATGTTATGCTAGCCCATTGTAAGCCATTTAGCCGCAGCCTACAATAACATTGAGTCCTCTACCCCCTCTCCCCTTCTCTGAGAGGTAAACCCTGGGCAGGAAGACCCATCCTAAAAACAATATCAGACAGGATATCACAGCAAAGCAAGACAGGAAAATGCCTAGGGGCGAGTTACAAATTGCAACCTATTCCCTATATAGTGCGTTACTTTTTACCAGTGTTCATGGGGCACACACACCCCTAGATTATTTAGGCACAACACTGGCCTTAGAGAGAATGCGTGTTTGGCTGAGCACACAATGCACCCACAGTGCAGAAGTCTCACCACATAGCTACAGTACAGTATAACATCCCAAGGTGCCTTTGGTGCAGCCTAGGGAGCAGGGATGGGTTTGATTACCAGTGAGAGTTGAATGTTTCTGCTGCATTAAGGGTTCTAGGAGATGGAATACAATGTCCCACTGGCAAGTTTCCCAGAAAGAGTGTGTGTGTGCAAGTTAACTTTGTCCTTTCCTGCAAACCACATAAACTGTGTCTGTGTCTGTGTATGTGTGTGTGTGTGTGTGTGTGTGTGTGTGTGTGTGTGTGTGTGTGTGTGTTTACTTGGAAGAGTGTGTTTGTGTACGTATAATTAGAGGGTGTACAAGTGTGAGGTGTGAAATGGAAATGTCTGTCGCGCCCTGACCTGAGATATCTCTGTTTTCTTTATATTTTGGTTAGGTCAGGGTGTGACTAGGGTGGGTACGTTCGTTTTGTATTGTCTAGGGTTTTTTGTAAGTCTAGGGTTTTGTAGGTCTAGGTATTTGTATGTCTATGGTGGCCTGATATGGTTCCCAATCAGAAGCAGCTGTTTATCGTTGTCTCTGATTGGGCATCATATTTAGGTAGCCATTTCCTTTTGATGTTCGTGGGTTCTTGTTCTATGTTTAGTTGCCTGTCTGCACTACTCATATTAGCTTCACGGTTCATTTTGTTATTTTGTTCGTTTGTTCAGTGTTCATTCTTATAATAAAGAAGAATGTACGCTGATCACGCTGCGCCTTGGTCTCCTCACAACGGCCGTGACAATGTCTTTTTTTTCCTGCATATCCCACTCTCCCTGAGAGTGGAGTCACGGCCAGGTGTGTGTGTGTATACTGTGTCATTATTGTTTCTCAACACTTCTACATGAATGTGGATGCCACCATGATTACGGATAATTATGAATGAATCGTGAATAAAGATTAGCAAGAAAGTTACAAATGCACAAGGATCATACCCATAAAACATGCTAACCTCTCACCATTATCAATAACGGGGGAGGTTAGCATTTTGGGGGGAGATATTCTATTCTTATTTACAATAAAGGCAACTCCAAAATGACACAATACATTATTTACCATTAATTGATATTGGGCACACATAATCCAAAACACAATCACAACAAACTGCAAATGCATCCAACAAGCTTGATGTAGTCATTAGCTATGTTCCCATTAACTTGTCCAGTGATTTTTTTTAACCACATTTAGAAAGTGCACCTAGAAGACAAATGTGACGTGATAACATCATGTACCTTCAAAATTATTCTGCAATATAAGTTATTTGAAAATACACGTTCCCTCATTTGTTGCAATGAAGAAACTTTGACAAAAGACAAATCCAGCCTTCGAACATATAAAAATGTATTCAATCTTTAGAAAATGTCTCCTACATCTGCCGTTTCCATAAATGTCGCAATGATTGCTTTTGTGGAAAAAACCTGGGGCAAGCTGTCTAGTGTGTGCCAGGATGAGGAGACCAAATACTACACTTTTGACTAAATGTAATACACTGATTTTGTCCAAATACTTATAACACCTTGAAATGAGGGTACTAGATACGTAAAGTGCTTTCAATTCTAAACGGTAAAACAGATATGTCTGAAAAAATAAATAAAAGTGACATTCTGTACTGTCGCCTCATATGAAACATTTGATCTCAAATCCAAAATGCTGGAGTATAGACCCAAGTTAAAGATGTAGCTTCACTGTCCAAATAAATACTTAGGGGAGTGTATATGTATTAAACATGTCCATCTCCTCCACCAACAGATCAGGAACTACACAGAGTGTACGTGTGTCCAGAGCCGACAGGTCATCAGCCCTCCCGCTGGTGGTCAAGGCAACCAACTGCAGCTGGTCATCGTTAAGACCTACCTGAACGAGAACGGCTTCGCGGTGTCGGGGAAGTGTGACCGCACCTGTAACACCCTCATCCCCTTCCTCATCTTCCTCTTCATCGTCACACTCATCACCGCCTGCGCTCAGCCCTCCGCTATCATAGTCACTCTCAGGTAGGAGGACTGTGGCCACTCAAACTCTTTAAAAACTCCTTGCCATGCATATGAATGATTTATGAATGCTGCATATCGCCACTAAGTAAAGTGTTACCCAGCTTCCTTCCCTTGAACCCTTTCCTTCATGAACACTGATCTAACTCTTCCTAACTCCTCATGAAGGAAGTCTGACATAGGAATTCAATTCCGGTGTTGAATGTAATGTGTGAAAAGTGCAGAATTATGTGCAGTCGGCATTAATGCGTTGAGATAAAGTTTTATCTATCATATGTCAGATTGCAAAATGTTAGATTTACGGGGCTTTGACTCCAAAGCCCCTGTATATATCTATATATACACACACACTGAGTGTACAAAACATAAAGAACACCTTCCTAATATTGAGTAGAACCCCCCCGGCCCATGTTGACTCCAATGCTTCCCACAGTTGTGTGAAGTTGCCTGGGTGTCATTTGGGTGGTGGACCATTCTTGATAAACACAGGAAACTGTTGAGCGTGAAAACCACTGCAGTGTTGCAGTTCTTGACACAAACCGGTGCACCTGGCACCTACTACCATACCCCGTTCAAAGGCACTCAAATATTTTGTCTTGAACATTAGCCCTTTGAATGACACACATACACAATCCATGTCTCAAGACCTGTCGCCTCGCCTTCATCTACACTGATTGAAGTGAATTTAACAAGTGGCATTAATAAGGGATCATAGCTTTCACCTGGATTCACCTATAAAAACACTAACATATACACCGACTATACAAAACATTAAGAACACCTGCTCTTTCCATGACATAGAATGGAAAGAGCAGGTGTTCTTATTGTTTTGTATACTCAGTGTATATGTTAGTGTTTCATAGGTGAATCCAGTTGAAAGTTATGATCCCTTATGTCATGGAAAGAGCATGTGTTCTTAAGGTTTTGTATACTCAGTGTATATATGTTAGTGTTTTTATAAGGAAGTGTATGCACTTTATATTTTAGTATGTTCCTCTGTAATCCAGTCTCACTCTCCATCCATCTGTCTCTGTCCATCACTCCTCAGGTCTGTGGATGAACAGGAGAGACCATTCGCTCTGGGGATGCAGTTTGTCCTGTTAAGAACTCTGGGTAAGTTTCTGCGTAGAGATCCTATCATTCATATTATGTGATTCTATATGTAGTTCTATGAGTTACTGGGCATTTTTACAGGCACAGTGAGCTTGTAGTGTTCCCACATCACTCAACCAACCCGTGGAGGCTGTTGAGGGGAGGACGTCTCATAGTAATTTTGGTCTGGAATGGAATGAATGGTATGGTATCAAACACATGAAAAACATGTTTGATATTCCATTCCTTAGATTTAAAATTCCACCAGCCACCACTGAAGTCAAGTATTTGAAAAGTACTTTCATGACTGGTCTGAAACGGCCTGTAGGGCTGTAGGGTAATACTAGAACATCATTCTGACCAAGATTATTAAAGTTTTGTTTTTATATTCTTTTTTAAAATTTCTWTTCGTTTTGATTTTTATTTGAAATTCAGTTCAGTTCCAGTTTGTTTTCAGACCTGATTTACTCATTTTTATTTAGTTTGAGTTTTATAAAAACATTTCTATTTCGTTTTATATTATTTAATTGAAGGTTTACTGGCAGAAAGTAGCATATTTCTTCAATGTTAGCCAGTGAAAGGTAGTGATAGTGATGCACAAGCTATGGCTATTTGAAACATCTGAATCTGGCAGGTAAATGCTGCCAGGACATAGCAAAGCTTGAAAACTCTGAATAAAAAGCTTGAAAACCCCATTAGATTTTTGCCCAAAGTTTAGGATTACAACTGAACTGAACAGGTTTGTTAATTATTTTAATTATTTTAATGTTTATGATTAGTTTTCATTTATTATAATAACCTTGCATCTGACCTTCTCACTGCTGGTATGTGAATAAAAGTCTCATATTTCAACACCCTGAAAATGTGTGTGCCGCATGTGTGTGTGTAGCTTCATTCACAGTACAATGCAGCATGTCACCTATAATACTGTCAGAATCAGTACCACCATTCGACCCAGAAGGAATGCGTTACATCCAGGTGTTTAGTTCAGGGTTGGTTTGTGTGAACTTCAGACTCTGCTTATCTGAAATATTTGGCCCATGCACTATAGCTCTGGGATGACATTACTCCTAGGTACAGATCTAGGATCAGCTTCCCGCCGCCAATCTTAACATTAACCATTAGTGGGGGAAATGCTACATTTACCCAAAATCTGCATCTAGGGCCGACTCATCTCAGCTCAGTAGTGGATATATGGCGCCACCCAGTGGTGGCATATCAGTACTGCACTGACAACTGCTGCGTTGACTTTTCTCCTGTTTATCGTCAGCATAGTGCCGATCATATAGGCTAGTTTCTATGGGGTAGCTTACATTAGTCTAGAATGACTAGTGGTTATTCCTAAACTGGTTTTCACTGTAAGACCCAGCTAAAGACTTCTTCTAAACATTCAAAACATGTTTCTGGCTGCAGTCTAGCACTTAGAAGCACACAAACCTTAAAGGGATCAGTCACAACCAACAGTATTTTGCAAACACTAGTTTAGGCAGCATAGCTGAATGGCAGATGGTATTGTCTCTCACTCTGTTCACTCCCCAGCGGTGTACAAACTTCAACACCACCTGTATGCTGTGTTCTAACTGTTTAGAACTCGTGTTCTAACTGTTCCTCTCCTCTCTCTTCCGCCAGCGTATATTCCTACTCCCATCTATTTTGGGGCGGTGATCGACACCACCTGTATGCTGTGGCAGCAGGACTGTGGCGTCCACGGCTCCTGCTGGGAGTACGACGTCACTTCCTTCCGCTTCGTCTACTTCGGCCTGGCCGCCAGCCTCAAGTTCATTGGCTTCATCTTCATCTTCCTCACCTGGTACTCCATCAAGTACAAGGAGGAGCAGGCGGAGCGCTGGCACCAGCGACTACCCCCGTTGGGCACTGTCTCTGACCTCATCTGCCACGTGGGGGGCCAGAAGAGCCACGCCCGAACCCGCTCCTGTCCGGTGTTCCTCCCGCCCTGCGACCACCCTCCCGTAGCCCTCCTTCTCAACCGGGGTCACAGCACCCTCACCCTCGTTAACAGAGCAATAAACCCGCCCCCTCCCTCTCTGCTGATGCCACACACAGAGGCTCCGCCCACATATACGAGCAGGAAGTAAACAGGCCACACCTCTTCCTCTTTAGGTCACACCTCTACATGTTCCTCCCCGGGGGTTGTGACACGTGCCTTCCTGTTCCTGTCTCCACCCTGTTTCTAAAATATACACCAATCAGGCGGTGGGGGCGGTGACTTCCATGGCTCTGATTGACAGGCAGAGAGACCAATAGACTGATAGTGACAGACAGAGGCCATTTGTGGTATTAAAGAGCTGGCCACAGTTATATGGGCGTGTCACAGGGGAACAGCTCGACTCCCTATTGACCTACAGAGCTGTCTGTCTCTGCTGTGCACATCATTAGCTGCAGAGTGGAGGCTGGTGGGAGGAGCTATAGGACAGGTTCATTGTAATGGCTGAAATGGAATTAATGGAACGGAGTCAAACATGTGGTTTCCATTGATACCATTCCAGCCATTACAATGAGCCCATCCTCCTATAGCTCCTCCCACTAGCAACACAGCATGTACAGAAGTTAACACACAAGTGTTTGGGATCAATTCGAATTGAAGGCAGTCAATTCAGGAAGCAAACTGAATCAATAGTCAATGACTTCTCAAACTGAAAAGAAGCTATTTATGTAAAGTTTTCAATTTTGGAATTTTAAATTCAAATCACTTCCTGAATTGACTCCAACCCTGATACATTTCATAAATCAAAATGTTTGTGTATCAACATGATCACATGGTGCTACTGTACTGTAAAATGGGCTGGGCATTAGTATATTCTAATATTATTCTTCTCAGAAGGGACTTGTGGGTACTACATTACCCATGATGCCTCATCACAGCTGCAGCGTTTCTCTCAAGCACAACATACTAACTGACAAACCTGTTCTATTCTATGCAAGGTCCTGTGTACTCCCATGTACTCTGTGTACTCTACAGACAGACATACACCTCTCAGTACTGTATTGGCTTACTGTAGCACGTCTTTACCCCTCTCTGTGCTTGCATCTCAAATGGCACCCTATTCCCTATATAGTGCACTATTTTTGACCAGGGTCCATAGGGCACTGGTCAAATGTAGTGCATTATACAGGGAATAGGGTGCCTTCTGGGACGCAGACTATCACCCATTCAATCACATTATACCACAGCTGATACTGAGCATATCCAGCTAATATTGAATGTGGTTAGCGGCAACATTAAACAGTACTATTTAGGAGGGGATTATATCGACTTAAAACTCAGTCATACATGAGACATTTGTCCAGTTCTGTCTGTCCTTGTGACCGTCTGTTTAAACTCTTGGTTCAGAGCAGAGAATGGGCCACCCATTTATTTGACTCTTCAGCCCCCTTTGAAACAGTAACTCGGGCTGTGTGGGCCTATCATTGGTTGCTGGCTAGCTGATTAATGCTAATAGCTACGAGGGTAACCTGCTAGCCAGCTAGCTTACTTAAATCCAATGGCTGGTTAGTAGCTAATGCTAATAGCTACCAGGCTAACCGGCTAGCTAGCCAATATCCAAAGGCCAGATACTGGCTAATGCTAATAGCTACCAGGCTAACCGGCTAGCTAGTCAATATCCAAAGGCCAGATACTGGCTAATACTAATAGCTACCAGTCTAACCGGCTAACTAGCCTATATCAAAGATTATGGATATACTGACAAGATACATGTCTCTCCACCCTAACAACTGGAGTCGTTGTCCACAAAGCAGCACGACTGGCTGTCTAGCTCCCAGCGATTCTTTCTTTGGATATGTGGATACATTTCATTATTGTAATCCTGAATATTCGATGAGGGTTGTTGACGTGAACCGATATATTCAATGGGCAGAGATGCTATGCTACTAGCCTCATGCCATGAATATGCATAGCCATCTTGAGACAACTCCTCACATGAAGTGTTTTTTCTCAAAGTTGCCGGGATGTCATGTGTCCTAGTTATATCAGTATACTCGTAACAACTTAAGCATTGCAACACTTTTATTAGATATAGTAAACCTCATGTAGCAAATAAGCCATAAACAAAATGTATTGACGAAATTCGACACTCTTATTGACCTCCGTACAAAAACTCCTTGCTTGGTGGGTGAAACAACGAACAAACGAGGGAGACATTTTCCCTCGAGTTGGGCCTCTCTCTTCCTCTCTGCCTATATCCAAAGATGAGTTACTAACGAACTGTCCACCTAGTCGYGAGTGGTGGTCTGCACCATAGATAGTTCGTTTGTGTGGAGTTAGTCTTCATTAGGACTTTAACTTTACTCCAGGGCAATGGGGAACACAAACACAGTTTTGTATTTATGACATAACATTAGGTGGTCTTTGCTGGAAGGGAAAACTCAGTCATAATCCTCATCCAAAAGAATATGACATAAGAGAAAACTAAAAACTGTAATTTTAACTGCAAATATCTACAAAATGTATTTTTTGTTTTTTACTTGTTTGAAAAATTATTGAATTTGTTTTGAATTTAATTCGGGGTAATTCGGGATTTTGGCAATCTACTTCCCCAAAGTCAGATGAACTCGTGGATACCATTTTGATGAAGGAAGTTAGAGGTAGTTTCGCGAGCCAATGCTAACTAGTGTTAGCGCAATGACTGGAAGTGTATGGGTATCTACTAGAATGAACCCAGACCATTTACAAACTGACTCTACACTAGGTCCAATATTGCTTAATTTCAGCATTGTTGTATTGACATTTATGCATTTAAGAAGTAGTGCAGTAAGGAATAAATCAACAAAGCCCATTATATCAACAGATAAGTCACAATAACAAGAAACAGTGTAACTGATTATTTTGATCATTCAGTTCAGGAGCGCCTGGGACCCACCCTCTGCTGGACATAAACATGAATTGCAGCCAGGAGTGGAAAAGACCGTGAACGTTTACCCTTTACCAAGGTTTCCCAGAAATTCCAGTAAGAAGATTGCCGGAATCATGAGGGAATAAGCATTAAATCCATAATCCTCCCAGAATTTTTGGAAAACCTGGGAAAGTTACTGGAATTTTGCAACCCTACACAGACCTACTACTAATGCTGTTTTTGTTTAACTGGACTGCTGCTGTGAATTTACTACTTGTTTTTGTTTTCTAGAACATAAACCATTATGAACAGCAACTACAGTATTTATACCTTGTTTAGCATGAGGTATGCATCATATCCATTATATATTTGCGCTTTTAAAACCCGGTTTCCAAAGAACAGCGGATTTATCTGATGCAGTGGTAAAGTTTTATGAATTAGGCTGGGATTCAATCCGATCGGGCTTTGTCCACAATGCATGTTTTAAAGGCAATGTTCCCGCGTTCGCGGAGACCACATTCACAGTAAAGGCTGCATATGTTGGCTCAATCGGAAATGACTTTAAATGGCACATTGTCCAAAGCCTGCGATGGGATTAAATCCCAGCCTAAATGTCTTTGTCTTCAAGTTATGTAAGAGATTGCTGTATGTCTATGATGATACTTGGCTGAAAAATGCAAAGTTATGGTTTCTTATTAGTATTATCATGAATTAGTAGCTAACTGTTCCCAAACTATGATCATGTAAATATTTAAAGACATAAAATCAACGTATTATAGACCTTAAACTTAGTTAGAAGTAGGTATTTATGAACTAACCCTAACCATTGTAGACGACATCATAAAATGACTTAAAAATACAAAAACAAGGAAACCGTATATTTGCTTCTCTGTGCCTGAATGACCTACAGTATTTTACATAGGAACGACCTGTTACATTGAATTTGGGGGATTGGGGAGTGGGTTGTATTTTGCAATATGTTTTTTTTGTTGATGGCTCCTTTTGAATTGGTTGGTGTTGAAGCCCTCTCTTTGGCTCCATCCAAAACGACTTAGTTTGCATCTCAAATGGCACCCTACTCCCTTTATAGTGCACATAGGGGTCTGGTAGTGCAAAAGTAGTCCCCATGCATCCCCTATTTCCCACGCAACCTGGCCATAAGTAGTGACCTATATAAGAAAAAGGGTGCCAATTGGGACATGATGGTATTGTTACCCAGGATGCCCTTTACCTCCATTCGACAAGGTGTAAGCAGTACTATAGGAAGGCTTGAACTGCGTCCGAAATGGCACCCTATTCCCTATATAGTGCACTATAGGGCATAGGGTTCCATTGCAGATGTAGCCTTAGCCTTCTCGCAACACTTCTCCAAGGTAGACTGTAGACTTGCGCTCCATCGCTTTCTCTCGCTCTCTTTCTTTTGATCAGTATTTCTTCAGAACGTGTTTTCATTATTTCATGGACTGACAGTGTACTCTGACAGTGTATTCCATGCCAAATGGCACCCTATTCCCTATATAGTGCACTACTACCCATAGGGCTCTCTGGTCAAAAGTAGTGCACTATATAGGGAATATGTTGCCATTTGGGATGCAAACTGGAGGTCTGCAGCCCTTGATTTGTGTTCCTCAGGAGCAGAAGTCTAAACCATATTTGTGGACACTTGGGCTCCATACTTGCGAACATTAGAACATTTTCTCAGMCTCAAAATGCGCATCAGCCAATTCAAATCGGTGACATAGTTGTACGTGATAAAATGCTACATGTTAGCTGTTCCCATTACATAATCTGGCACATTTAGCCATATGCTAACCTGACCAGGCGGCAGTGATCATTTCCTGTAAGAAATTCCACATCAGCCTATCAAYWTCTTAGACTTTATATCCATCAACCAATGGCATTTCTTAAAATAGGTCGACTTGGCCACCAGATGTATATTTTAAACTTCCAAATTAAAGGTTTACTTTTGCCCCACTTGGTCTGTCACAATTGTAGTGTGCCAATATTTCATGACAATGAATCCTTGACTAGGCTACTAAAATTCAAGAGGCACATTTTTGCTTATCCATTTCACACACGTTCATGTGCTTTTACGGGAAAAAGATAAAGGTCTATACAACGTTTAAGTTTATCSTACATCGTTAGAGTATGCCACTAAGGCGACTGACTGTGAATCTTCGGAGTACAGTAACCGTGGGTTAGAGGCCCCCCATCTCATGAAGCTCATGAAGTGATTTTTTTTTTTTTTTACCAGAAGCCAGGCTTGAAATATTGCATGTATTTTAGTAACTTTTGAGTTATGTTAAAGATGCTCTCATGGAAAAGTGGCCCACTATGCATTTGTATTTGGCTGATGCAGAATTTGTTAACGGGCATTATCACTGCCACCTGGTCAGGTTAGCATAGGGCTAAATGTGCCAGGTTATCTAATGGGAACAGCTAAAGTAATGTTTTATCACGTGCAACTGCGTCAACGATTTTAATTGGCTGATGCACATTTTGAGACGGAGAAACTCTGAACTTAAACTAATGGAACCTTGGTTTACAAATGCCTTGAATACTTTATGTGTCATTAAAAAACTGTAAAAAGGAGATTTGGGTCTGGTTTATGTTTTTTGCAATCGGTATAGCAGATAAAACAATTTGGGGGGGTGATCAAGCACTTCCATAATGTGGTAAGTGTGTCTAGGATTTTTTATTTTTTATTAATTTTATCCCAGGTTTTCTAGAAATCGTGGTTGGAGGATACTGGATTTCCTGCTTATTCCATCCTGATTCTGGGAACATTCCAACTGGGATTCCTGGCAAACCTAGGCATTTTGGGAAAGTTACAGGAGTATGGGTGGATGGATGGATTTATGAATGTATGAAGAAATGGTCATTAAATAAGCTGAAATGTCACTAAAATATTTGACACGTTTATTTCTTAACAGCTTCTTGGCTTTCCTGAAACCAGAATTGTTGCAACACTTCTACACACAAAATAAGGAAAGGAAGAAAATACTGCTTCAGTAACAATTGTTGATCTAAGAATCAATGAATGTTGGTTTTAGGTGGAAGCAACATTGAACCAAAARGTAACCATCAGTAGAAGATGTAAGAATGAGTGGCGATGACACAGGCCAATGCAAACATACCCAATGATATGTAATGGGAGTGGTGTGCATTAAATCCTATGATTCTTTGCTTATTGCATATAGAATATACAGTATAGTCTAACAGACAGTATTATAAATGACACATAGATCACCTCATAGTAGTAATGCCATATGCTATTCAAGCAACGGAGGAAAAGATTAGGGGTTGCTAATCTCAAATGGCACCCTATATAGTGTAGTGCACTACGTTTGACCAGGGCCCGTATTGCTCTGGTCACTTTAAAGTGAATGAATAGGATGCCATTTGGGACAAATGTTGGTTTTGGCTTTGTGGTCGTTGTCTCTTTTTGAGATGTAACTTGGGGATGATTATGTGCATCCTTGATTATCAATGCAATAGGGAATACTGGTCTATGCAATGTGAGTTTTATTGTGAGCAGTAGTTCATTTGTGCTTAATATCTGAAGTTTTCATTTAATTAGGTGATGATGATGGCTGAGTGTAGAACAAAACGTGAACGTGAAGTTACTGTAGCTAGAAGAGTAACATAACATAGTAAACTAAGTTAAATAATTACAACTAACAAATCATAAAATTATTTTAGCAATGTTCATTTATAAACTTTTTTTTTTTTTTTTACTATAAACTTGTCACATTCAGTGTTGCACTTGCAGTGGCAAGTATCCATGAAACCAACTTACCCTTTAAAGGAATTCACTGTGTTAAAAATGAAATACCAATGATCCGTGTTAAGCTTTGAGATGCCATTGGGAGTTACAGTGAATACACGTTTCCAAACCACAAACATTTCAACTAAAGGCAACGGTCAGTACAAGGGAAAAGCTAAATAAATGTTCAAAGCGCATTTATGGTCAAACTATTGGGATCATCTGATTTGTCAGTGGTTATATTTCTGATGGGAGTGCACTGTGATAATTGGTCTAGAGATGACTGAGGCCGAGATTCCCATCCTATCCTGCTTTGTCAACTTTTTAAGGTAAAGTTTCCACTTTCGTGGAGATCTCATTCATGGCAAACGCTCAATTGGAAATTACCTTTACATGTCAGGCACTCTACGCAGATCTAACGCTGATCGGATTTAATCCCGGCCTGAGTCTGTTAGCATTAGCCACGGCGTTAGCATTAGCCAACTCAATTGTAGCATACCAAGGTGTTTGCATTAGCCAACTCCATTGTAGCACATCAAGATGTTAGCGTTAGCCAACTCTATTGAAGCACATACCAAGARGTTAGCATTAGCCAACGCCATTGAAGCACACAAAGGTGTTAYGTAATGCCCGAGATACTGGATATAATGAAGAGAAGCTTGTGTCTCCGCCCTAACAATGGGATTCATTGTCCACAGAGCGTAACGGTGGGCTATCACGCTCACATCTGTTACTATCTTTGGATTGGTGGATATATCTCGGTATTTGAATACTTTTTTTGAATATTCAATGAGGGGTGTTGATGTCAACCGCCTGTATTTAATGGAGTGAGATCTTATGCCTGCCTCATGATAATGCATAGACCGTCTCGAAATTCAACAGGTATAACTTTGAGAAAAAAACACTATCAAAGTTGCTGGGATGTCACGTGCATTACACTTATATCGGTAAACTCGTAACAATCTAAGCATTAAGAAACTTCTATTAGATCAAATAAGCCTCACGTATCAAAATAGCTTTACATTTTTATCTTGACAAAATTCGGCACTCATAATTAGCTTAACGTGGACAGATGTTTGGCCTGGTAAACCCTCTCGCATTGCCTCTTCCTCTCTGGTAACGCTAAACGACCACTAACCAACCTTCAGACTAGAAAACCTGTTTTTATTGTTAAAAATATATATTTAAAACAATGGTGTTATCCACTTGGAACTTTTAGTAAAATTCCCATATTTTATTAATTTCAGCTGCGTTAAGGCTTTTCTTTTTCTAAATATATATTTTGGAAAAACAACATAACACTGTAGTTCTTCTAATAATAAATGGAAGCACCTGTAAAAAAAAAATAATAACTTTAATACTCATGAATAATACAGCTCTAAGTCAGACTGACAGGTGGTGACATCATCGTCGGCCTTCTTGGCTCTCCATGTCCCCCAGTTTCTGTGTCTCTCTGTGTCTCTATGSTGACCTGCTGGACCGCCCAATGTCAGGCCAGCACGTGCGTTTGTCTGTATGTGTCTCACTGGGTGTGGTTGGAAGAGGGCTGAGGGGGAGACCCACTACCCTCATAGTCCAGGGCCTGGAGCTGGGCATGGGACTCGACCTCTACCTCTACCTGTAGATGTGCCTGTTGGAGCTGGGGATTGTGCACTACCACCCCAGTCCCCTGTGGGGCGCCAGTCTGAGTCTGAGGTGGGCTCCTAGTGCTGGTAGTAGTGGTGGTGGTGGAGGCCTGTACTCTGGGCCTCAGTGTCTGTGTCTGTGGGGAGAGGGGGAGGTAGCCCTGGCCTTGGAATATGTCCTCTTCCTCCTCCTTGTCTAGTCCCAGCTCCAGTCCCTGGATGAGACTACTCTGTTGGGTCTGGGCCTGGCCTGGGTAAGAGCCCAGTCCCAGCCCCATCTCCAGGCTGTTGTGGGTGCGGAGCAGGTCGTCGTGCCGCGTCTCCATCTCAGTCAGGCCGTTGTTCCCGTTCCCGCTGAAGACCAGCCCCTCCCCCTCGCCATCTAGCCAGTCCTCCTCCAGCTGATGGGCCAACCACACATCACCACCGGCAACCACTTCCCCCCCTCTGACCCCTCCCCCTCCTCTCCTCTGACCTGCTGACATCACAGACAATGACGTCATCACAGGCACCACTCTGGGGGGTCTGTCTAATGGATAAGTCTCGTCAGGGAGGTCGTTCACAGATTCTAGTTGAACTTTAACCTCTGACCTCTGAGGTGTGGGGTGTGTGGYTGTTACTGGAGGAGGTGGTGGTGGGGGTGTGCTAGGGGCAGGATGGGTAGTGCATGGGGTCTCCGGTAGTCCCTCTGTGGCCCGATTCAGGATGACCAGTTCTTGCCAGATGTCCCGGCTAGGCGACCCTTCTCCTCCGCTGCCCTCCTCCAGCCCCCCAGCCCCAGACCCGGAACCCTGCTCTGCCAGGGAAGCTGCCGATGCTGGGTCATCCTTTAAGTCAAGCTTATGGGTTTGGTTGGCGTCGTTGTTTTGAAGTTTCGAGTCTAAAACGTGTCTCAGTGCAAACATATTATCTACATCCTTCTGGAAGATGTGCCAGTCGTCCTGTCTGAGGCTGTAGTCAGTCCTGTGCTGGTACAGGCTCTGGTTTACACTACTATACAGCTCCTCCAGACCTCGCCAGTCCACCTCCTCCTCCGTCAGGTTGGGCAGCTTAACCCGCTCGTCCGTCCCAGACTGGCTGAGTGCTATAAGGGGAGAGGATTAGAGGGTCAAGGGCTGGAGCAGGGAGTGTGTGAGAGTGTTGGTGGTAATGTTGTATGTGACTGAGAGTGTGTGGTAGTGTATGGGAGTGTCAGTGGGAGAGTTGGTGTTAATGTTGTATCGGACTGGTAGTGTGTGGTAGTGTGTGTGAGTGGGAGAGTTGGTGGTAATGTTGTATGGGACTGGGAGTGTGTGGTGTAATTAGGGGAAGTGTGGTTGTGTTGTGTTGGTCACACGTCATCGCAGTCATGCCCAGCAGCAGTATCCAGCCTGCAGCCTCCTCTACGCAGTCAGCTCTTGGGGTTAGTGCCCCCCCCCCCCCCCCCCCACACACACACACGAGTTTGGCCCAGTAAACACAGCACCCAAGCTGAAGCCATAAGCAGCAGAGCAAACACAAGTCATCTTGACATAAAATGACAATATTTCCTCAAAGATACATAAAATTCTCAGATCTGCCATTAGACTAGCTAAACTAAAAAAAGAAGACTGATGATAGGCTTGTTGTTTTCGAATGAGTATCCAGGTAACCTGGAAAAAAAGAAAATGGAATATGGGAAATAAAGGAGGGGAGGAAAATAGGATGATGAACATCTGCAAAAAAAAAGGAGTGTTGAGGAAGGAGAGAGTGAATGATGAGCCTGCTGTGTGGTGTATTAGAAAAATACAGTTATGGCCAATATACTAAAATTGGAATCATTGTTAGGGTATATGCTTACTATCAATAAGGTTGGAGTGGATTCCATTTCATTTAAGTAAATTAAGTAAAATTCCAACAATTGGACAAGTCCTTGACTGAATTGAAATGGAACTGACCCCCCTAACCCTGATAGACACATCCTGTATCATTGTTGATTACTAGAGGGAGCTCTTTCAAACTCACTCTGGCCTACAGGGCATGTATGAAGTACTAAAGAGCATGGATACTCAAACTTGGACTTTGAGTCTAGTTCCATTTGTCATTTTTACCTGGTAGTTAATGGCACTCACCTGGTGCCCCAGGTCTAAATCAGTCCCTAATCAGGACTAAAAATAAGCAGTGGAACTGGACTCGAGGCCCAGATTTCAGTCACCCTGCTATAAAGAGGGAAAATAGGGGAGGGTTTTATATAAGTATACTATAGGCTAAGAGACTCACAGGAAGGACTGGCTTGGTCTCCTCTTTGACCACTTTCGATGCCGCTGTTGCCTGGTAAGCAGGTGCCCCAGAAACAGAGGTCAATAGGTCAGAGGAGAGGAAGAGGGACAACGAAGTCCCAGCAACTCAAGTGTCCATTCTACTACTCTAATAATGCCATGAGGAAAATGGATGCCATTTTGAACGATGCCATGTTGCACAAGTACAATGACTGAGTATCATTATGGCTTACTAAAAGTAAGTTGATGTACTTATGCATGTGTGCGTCCCAAATGACAGACACTATATTCCCTATATAGCGCACTACATAGGTAATAGGGTGCTATTTGAGAGACAGCCTATGTCTTTGGTCAGGTAAGTGTGGGAAATGGTGATGTTATATTAGTAACATGTCCGTGATCGTGCGATGCATGGATGAAATGGATGAATGAAGGGTTGACTCTATATGCTGTCATGCGTTTTCATGCAGGTGACACACATTTATCGGGTGTGTGGGGAGGGAGGTTCCTTATGTGAAAATGTTTTCTGCTCTCACATACTTCATTTCTATCAAATATAATGTTATAGTAAATATTGTCATTTTGTTTTTGAGGATAAACTTGTGATTAAACTGATGTTTCTGGACAATTGCCACACTGACCAGAAAGGTCCAATTCAGTTTGACTAAATATYCATTTCTTCTCAACTTGGAAATGTGCGAGTTGAGCTCTCTGAGCTTAGTTGTTAAGCCAAGACCGGCCAAAAAGGGACTTTTCAGACAGATATTCTGATGGATATGACTGATGCATGTGGTGGTGCAAGAAACTACAGAAAGAGATGTGCACGTTGGTGTTTGACTCAAACAGCAGACACGTTGGTGTATTATCTGGGGGGGGTTCAGATGGGTAAACATTTTTCTGTTGTAATTATGGAGAATTTGGCTGCATTGTAGAAAGATGATACCCCCTCAGACTTCACGATGACATTGGAAGAAGCTACCTTCAATTAAGAAGAATTCAAAAGATCTAATCAATCGATTATTAGTTAGCGTAGGTAACTTCCCCGGCATGCAGTCACACACCAAGCAGCTCGGCGCCTTGTGGATTATTAGTGCGAATGAGTCAATGAGTTGGCCCATGCAGTTATTAGGAAGAGAAGCCTCTTTCAAAGAGAGAGGCTACGTCCCAAATGGCACCCTATTCCCTACGTAGTGCACTACTTTTGACCAGGACCCATAGGGCTCTGGTCAAAAGTAGTACACGCCATAGGTAATAGAGTGCCATTTGGGACATATCCAGAGAGATCATAAAAGAAGTGTGGATACCTGTGTGGTTCATAGCTGCCTCCATCTTTACCTCCTGATCAGGAAAATAAGAGCAGTTTCAATGTTAATGTCTCAAATCAAATTAGAGGGTGGATAAGAGAAAATAAGGAATCATTCACATTGGAGATGCCTCTTCATGCACGGGACAGGACAGGCCGATAGGCCCCTAGAGGAGAAATMATGGTGCAATTTGAGTATGGATGGATGGAGAGAGGGAGGGAGGGATGGAACAAGGAGGAGAGGAGGTGCAGGTTGGGGCAGGGTGGAGGGGATGGAAAGATAGGAATGAAGGGATGAAGGTATATTTCTTTGGGTTCCCTTACGAAAAAAGATTGCCGTTAGAGTGCAGTATGCTGCAAATACTGTCCCAAATATATTTTTTTTTACTGCAGTAATTTTGCAGTGTAACTGTAGTTAGAGTGCAGTATAAGTGCAGTTCAGCAGCTATTCTGCAATTACTGCTTCCAAAATACCACAGTCGACTGCAGTTAATGCACTTTTACTGCAGTCATTTTTTTGTAGATAGAGAGTGTGGCTTTATGAAGGTTCCCAGCTTCCCTTGGAGGTAAATCAGTCATTCAGGTGATGATGATGTGATGTCCATGGGTGAGTCCAAAACACAAACACATGATGTTGTTAATGTTTCCAAATCATCAAGCAGTGATATGACAACGTGTTCTTAAACTTCGTAGCACAAAGTCAATATACCCACCCCCCCCAAAAAAAATACCTTCACAGAAATATGAACTATTGTGCGTCTACTGTGCTGGTATAACAGGTTCACTGAGCGCACGTTTAAAACCAAGAGCTCATATCACCATGGCAAGGTTATTAACTGCTGCTAGTGTGATGTCATCTCTCAGGGACACTTAGCTGTAAATAGCCGTCATGGTGGTGAAAAGCTAGACGTAGTCGTCAGAGTAGCCAGGCTCAATAGGCTTGTTGACAGAGCTCTCATAGCTAACACTGTGTGAGTCACTGAAGGCAGGGTGTCTGGCCAGAGCACACAATAGGATAGGGAACGTGGCAAAAGACTTGGGGGGTGTCCAAAATGGCCTATGGACCCAGGTCAAAAGTAGTGCACTTAATAGGSAATGGGGTGCCACATGGGATGCCAATTTAGAGGGATGCTTATTTTGATTGTAAACCACTACCCACAGCAGAATGAGTTAAACTGAGGGACACACTATTAGGGTTTGCATCCCAAATGGCACCCTATTCCCTATGTAGTGCARTACATTTGACCAGAGCTATGTAGACCCTGGTCAAAAGTAGTGTACTACTTTTAGGATGCCATTTGGGATGAAKCCTAAACCACTTCCACAGCAGAAGGAGTTGAAATGAGGGACACAATATTAGGTTATCATTATATCAGAAACCAATTCAAAGCTCTATTTCGGGTTGTTGCCATACCATTCTGAGTGACTGGCTCGGCTTGGCTGCAGAGGGTTTCCCTGTGCGTGTCATGACTACAATACAAAACAAACCAAGATATTCACTGTGTAAAACCCAGGAGAAATCCAATAACCATAAACTCTGGATAACACCGATACAAATCATGCAGTGATGAAAACATTATGGATGTCCAAGTTCCTGTGAAAGTAGAAAATGTTCATAGTGTGTCTCATCGGGGTCCTGCGGACTGGACACGAATCCCTAAGGTCAGAACTAAGACAGGGAGTGTGTGTGTGTGTGTGTTTTTAGACAGAAATAAACACACAATGGAGACATAAGAGAGACACACAGAGGACTTAATGATGACCCCCTCGAACTTCCTTCCTATGTTGAAATGTTTGCGTACATCAGTGAGAGAATCACCCCCGTTTACATGCAACTAATGATATGCAGGTACAGGTCAGGACTGAACCTGGGCCAAATAGTGCTATTCATACACCTAGTATCTTGTTTCAGTTTAGGGTTTCAAAATTCCAGTAACTTTTTACACAGATTTCCTGCTTATTCCATRCTGATTCCAGGTATCTTCCATCCGGGAGCTCTGAAAAACCTGGGAATTTTGGAAAAGTTACTGAAWTTTTTTAACCCTAAAGTGAAAAACGTGTTTTATTAACAACACACACATTTGGTCTGTATGTACGACTTGTTTACCCTAATCAACTACTGCAGTGGCTAGTCTTCAGATCCGTTTCAGTCTCTGTTCTGTGGTAGTCTCTGTTGTAGGCCAGATGTAGGTAACCCACTCAAGGGTGACATTTTCCCTAGGTACAGATCTAGGATCAGCTTCGACTCCCCCAATCCCCACCTTAACCATTAGCGGGGAAAATGACAAACTGACCCACAATCAGCGTCTAGGGGCAACTTCACCATACTCTGAGGTAGAGAGAGCAGTAATAGTAGTAGTAGTAGTAGTAGTAGTAGCAGTGTTGCTACTACTAGTAGTGTAGTATCTGTGTGTTTACCTGTTGTGTCCAGGCCTTTGGGTCGGGGGTTACACTGCTTGTGTCCCTGGCAACTCCTCATCTCCATCAGCTGAGCATGGAGGGCGTTCAACACCTCTCTGTCCACCGAGTACACCGCGTTGGTCAGCTACACACACAGACGGATACAGACGCAGACACACAGACACACAGGTTAATACATCGTTATTGATAAAACAACCTACTAATGAAAGGTGCCTGTGAGTAGTCCACTCCGTAGAAACAGAATAGAACAGAAAATGGAGTAAAATAGAAAATAGAATTGATTCCATGTCTATGGTCCACTCACCTGGTAGGGGTCGTTGTTGAGGTCAAAGTACTCGAGGAAGCCCGTAGCAAACTCACAGAACAGGGTGTTGTGTGTCTCGTTGATGGTTCTCACACACCAGTAGGTGTTGTTGTTGGAACTGGTGCACGCACAGAACCCTCCAACTGAAGGAGAGGAAGGACAGGGTTAACCATTAACACCCACACAGACACACACAGAGAGAGAGAATTGCCTCAAGCTGAAGGAGCGAACAGGACAGGGTTACCATTAACACCCACACAGACACACAAGAGAGAGAAACCCTCCAACTGAAGGAGAGGAAGGACAGGGTTACCATTAACACCCACAGACACACACAGAGAGAGATAACCCTCCAACTGAGGAGAGGAAGGGGACAGGGTTAACATTAACACCCACAAGACACACACAGAGAGAGATAACCCTCCCAACTGGAGGAGAGGAAGACAGGGACCATTAACACCCACACAGACACACACAGGAGAAGATAACCCTCCAACTGGAGGAGAGGAAGGACAGGGTTAACCATTAACACCCACACAGACACACCACGGAGAGATACCCTCCAACTGGAGGAGAGGAAGGACAGGGTTAACCATTACACACCCCACAACACGAGAGATACACACACAAAACTCCACTGGAGGAGAGGAAGGACAGGGTTAAACCATTAACACCACACAGACACACACAGAGAGAGATAACCCTCCAACTGGGGAGAGGAAGGACAGGGTTAACCATTAACACCCACAAGACCAACACAGAGAGAGATAACCCTCCAACTGGAGGAGAAAGGAACAGGGTTAACCATTAACCACCCACACAGACACACACAGAGAGAGATAACCTCCAACTGGGGAGAGGAAGGACAGGGTTAACCATTAAAACCACACAGAACACACAGAGAGAGATAACCCTCCAACTGAGGAGAGGAAGGACAGGGTTAACCATTAACACCACACAGACACACACACAGAGAGATAACCTCCAACTGGAGGAGAGGAGGACAGGGTTAACCATAACACCCACACAGACACACACAGAGAGAGATAACCCTCCAACTGGAGGAGAGGAAGGACAGGGTTAACCATTAACACCCACACACACACAGAGAGATTAACCATCCAATGAGATAAACCAAAATAATGCTGTTTCAATAGACTGATACACTTGGTCATCAGTTCTGATGATACAGACCCTTTATTCAACCAATGGTATTTACTGAGCTGTGGGAGTGTGGGTTATGTGTGTGTATGAATGTGGCTAATTACTGTGTAGGCTACAGTGCTGAATTACTAAAATGAGAATGCATGTGAGTACAGTACACGTGTAGGTGTAGTATACTATTAGTGCAGTTCCATTTAGGTTGTAGTAACCACTTAGTAAGACAGTACACATGTAGGTGTTGAGTGTCACTACTTAGTGGCAGTTCCATTGTCAGGTGTAGTCGAACGGACATCTAGCTTTAATCACATGTAGGTTTGTAGTAACTACTTAGTGAGTTATCTTAGGTGTAGTAATTAATAAGTTACATTTAGGGTGTAGTAACTCCTTAGTCTTGCTAGGGTACGAACATATGTCGTCACTGTGGTGTAGTACATTCTATAGTACAGTAACATGTAGGTGTAGTAAAATGGTGCAGTAACTGTAGTACTATTAGTACATAGCACTGGTAGGTTGTAAAGTAACTACTTGTCGCAATGTACACGTGTAGTATCTTACTTAGCTACTGGCTACCAATGGGCTTGTGTAGCGTGTCAGTAATAATCTTAGTAACAAGTACAACCAGTGTTAGGTGAGTAACCTAATTAGTGCAGTTTGTAGTATTTGGTGGTAGTACTACTTAGCAACCGTACACATGTAGGTGTGTAATACTTAAGTACACGTAACACGCTGAGGTTAACACTACTTTAGTACAGTAATTTGTGTTATCTCGTATTAAGTAATTACTTACATCCACGTGTGTACTTTGTTACTCCGGAAGTAGTTAGTACATTTTGGTTTACGTACTTTTGAATTACCGCTACGACGTGTACTGGTACTTCGTTAGTCTTGGTAGGGGACAGCGGAGGGAGGTTGGTAGTAACTACGTAGTTTACAGTACCGTGTAGGTGTACTTAGGATTACTTAGTACATTTAACGTGTAGGTGTAGGTAATTACTTGAATAAGTACAGCACTGTAGGGTGTAGTAACTTTGACTTAGAACAGCTACCAGCGTGTAGGTGTAGTATTGGACTTTTTTGCCTACAGTTACATTTTAGGTGTAGTAACTACGATTGAATAAGTTGCCCGGCTGCGTTATGAGTGTGAGTCGTATACTACTTAGTATACAGTACATGTTGTATGGTATATACTACGTAGTACAGTACAGCATGAGGATGTAGTAAATACTTAGACATGACCAACGGAGCGCAGAAGTGCAGTTTAATCTAGTTAGTACACGCTACAGCGTGTAGGTTTAAGTAACTACTTTACAGTGCCCACATTGTAGGTGTAGTAACTACTTAGTACGTATACATGTGTAGGTGTCAGTAATTATCTTATACAGTACACTATGTAGCGTTTGTGTAACTGGCTACTTAGTACAGTACACGTGTAGTTGTAGTCAAGCGTCCTGCAGTGCAGTTTCATGTTAGGTGCAGTAAATTACTTAGGTAGCAAGTTACGATTGTAAGTGTTGAGGTACGGTACAGGTACAGTACTCATGTAGATGTAGTGCTACAAGTAGTAGTGTTTACAGTACACGTGGGGTTAGGTGTAGTAACTACTCTAGTACAGTGCAATGTAGGTGTGTAACTACTTAGTTACAGTACACGTGTAGGTGTAGTAATTACCTAATACAGTACAACATATAGGTGTAGCGAACGTACCTTTTTGCAGTACATGCTGTAGTAAACTACTTAGTACAGTCACGTGCAGGTGGAGTAACTACTTAGTAGGGGCAGGTTTTGTTGGATACTACTAGTGTGGACGTGTTGGTTAGTAACTACTTCAGTACAGTGCGACCTTGGGACAGGTGGTGTATTCTTGTAGTAACTTTGAGCTGTAGACTACTATAGAGTACAATTAGGTGCAGTAACTACAAGTTGCTACACGTGTAGGTGTAGTAATACTTGTACAGTACATTCGTAGGTGAGGTAACTACTAAGTACGATTACATCTGTGTAGTGTAGTATACTACGTAGGGGTACACGTTTTTTTGGGTGGGCTGTTTACGTTGTTTACGTACTTTAGTACGTAGGTCTTACACGTGTAGGATAGTAATTTAAGACCTTTAAGTTTAACAAAGGTTGACATTTTAAGGTGTAGTACTACTTAAATACATGCACGTGTAGGTTCAGTAACACTCGTACAGCTACACGTGTAGTTGTTAGTAACTACGTTAGAACAGTGTACATCTTAGGGTTGATAGTAACTACTTTAGTACAGTGCGACGTGTAGGTGTAGTAACTACTTAGTTACAGCTGCACGTGTAGGTGTAGTAACTACTTAGTACAGTACAACATGTAGGGTGTAGTAACTACTTAGTAGCATGACACGTGTAGGTTAGTTTACATTACTTGATAACGTACACATGTAGGGTGTAGTAACTACTTTGTGCAGTACACGTGGTAGAACTACTTAGTACAGTACACGTGTAGGTGTAGTAATACTAGTGCAGTTACATTTAGGTGTAGTAACTATCTTAGCACAGTACACATGTAGGTGTAGTAACTACTTAGTACAGTTTACATGTAGGTGTAGTAACTACTTAGTAGTACAGTAAGTAGGCTGGTAGTTCTTAAACACGTCCGTGTTTGTGTGTAGGTTGTATACTACTTAGTAAATGCACGTGTAGGTGTAGTAACTCTTAGTAGTTACATTTAGGTGGTAGTAACTACCTAGTACAGTACACGTGTAGTAACTATTTAGTGCAGTACATGTGTAGGTGAGGTAACTACTAGTACAGTTACATTTATGGTGTGTAACTAAGTAGTGCAGTTACTTTAGGTGTAGTTAACATAGTAACGTACGGTTCCAAAAGGGGGCAGTCTGCCAGTGGTCGTTGCTGTGAGTGAAACATGTCAGAACCAGGTAGACTACCAGTCATCCCCCTTCTTTCTGCCTCTTCCTCTCTTCCTCTCCTCTTCTTCTCTCTGATTCGTTCCAGTATAACAGCTGTGGTCTTCCCATCCACTTCCTGGTGGGGGGGCTTTGGGATGTGGGATTGGCAGCGTGGGCCTGCTCCGCCTGTCCCTTTTGTGGGGTGTTCGTGAGGCAGAGTGCACTCCGGGACATTGGTCAATTGAACTAGTTTTGTGGTTTTCTGGCTCTCTGCTTTTTTTTTCCGGATTGGTTGTGGCCCTCCTGTTATGCTTTTGTCTGTCCTTCCTGGTGGCTTTTTTTTTGATGCTTGTGTCGTTTTGCCTTGTTTGTTTTGTGTTTCCTTTGTTCCGTCAGGTTTTGGTGTGTGGTTGCGGGCTATTCGGGCGTAGTGCTGCATTTGTTTGTCTTTTCGCTTTCTTGGTTTCCGCCTGTAGCTCTCTCTGTGTTTGGGGTGGTGTGCTGGTTTGCTGTTTGTGTTTTGCGTATGGCCTGGCGGTGTTTCGTCTGCTCTGGTCTGTGGTGTGTGTGTGGTGGCCGGTTTTTGGGGGATGTGTGGATTGGTGCGGTAGTCCGGGTGATCGCTTTGTGTGTGGACGGGTCACAGGGTGGGCTGGTGTCATGGTTTGTGTACTTCGGGTCTGGTGC
>NC_036867.1:11202630-11212556 GCF_002910315.2 Salvelinus sp. IW2-2015 | reverse complement strand
ATACAGTACACATGTAGGTGTAGTAACTACTTTTGCATACACGGTGTAGAAACTT
The DNA here is from genome assembly GCF_002910315.2 of Salvelinus sp. IW2-2015. Lineage (NCBI taxonomy): Eukaryota > Metazoa > Chordata > Actinopteri > Salmoniformes > Salmonidae > Salvelinus > Salvelinus sp. IW2-2015. The sequence goes on along the minus strand of NC_036867.1, from coordinate 11,212,501 downwards.
TAGTACAGTACACGTGTAGGTGTAGTAATACTTAGTGCAGTTACATTTAGGTGTAGTAACTACTTAGCACAGTACACTTAGTGTTAGTAACTACTTAGTACAGTATACATGTTAGGTGTTGTAGGTGTAGTAACTACTTAGTACAGTACACGTAGGTGTAGTAACAACAGTGCAATACCTGTGTAGGTGTAGTAACTACTTAGTACAATGCACGTGTAGGTGTAGTAACTACTTAGTAGTTACATTTAGGTGTAGTAACTACCTAGTACAGTACACGTGTAGTAACTATTTAGTGCAGTACATGTGTAGGTGAGGTAACTACTTAGTACAGTTACATTTAGGTGTAGTAACTAAGTAGTGCAGTTACTTTTAGGTGTAGTAACATAGTAACGTACGGTTCCAAAAGGGGGCAGTCTGCCAGTGGTCGTTGCTGTGAGTGAAACATGTCAGACCAGGTAGACTACAGTCATCCCCCTTCTTCTGCCTCTTCCTCTCTTTCCTCTCCTTCTTCTTCCTCCTGATCTCGTTCAACAGCTGGGTCTTCCCATCCACTTCCTGGGCAACCTCCCTGCATGACGGACAGACACACCCACCAGTCAGATTACAGTAACGACCCAACAGAGTGATATCATCACCCTCTCTGCCCTCGCAGTGCCCTCTCCATGACGCCAGTCAGTTACCACGGCGATGGATGGAACCATCGGCGGGAACTCCCAAACTCCTGTCTGGTGGAGCCAAGAACATGACAGGTTCTAGCTCCTCTCGTACCACATTATCAATTTTCTCTGGGCCATTCTAGCCTCTGCCCTTCTCCCTAGCCCCATTTTCCTAAGCACACAGGTCACTACATAACACAGCTGCTTCGCATTGGCATTCTAATCCGTTCCCTGTGCCTCCTTGCGCATGCCCAATGGCACCCCGTTCCCTATATAGTGCACGAATGATGGAAAGTGAGAGACTCAACCACCTGGTGCAAGGCGATGGCTGTGTTAGAGGGACGGGCTGTTTCCCTCCTTCCACTGAGACACTGTTTTGTTTCCATGCTGCTGCTTGGGACGATCACTTCCAGATCTCTGCACTGAAAGGCAGGCCTGGGTTTGACTGGAGAGCATGCACACTCCATGCAAGTACCATGCAGATGTACCACAAGACAGGATAACGCACAAGACAAATGGGGCCACACTGGCAATAAAACGTATCAAACTCATGGAGTATTAAAGATGCAGTACATCTATGAAATTCTTTTGGTCAGTTGAGCACTTCTAGACTGCAGGCTCATGTGCATCCCAAATGACACCCTATTCCCTCTATAGGGTAGTATTGCACTATATTTGACAAGGGCCTATAGGGTAGTAGTGCACTATATAGAGAATAGGGTGCCATTTGAGATACAAGTGTTAATATGGTTGAGACGAACAGGGACGGGCGATGGACGATGTGTGGCAAACACGGACAGACTGAATTAAAGGAGAGGACGAACTCACTTAAAGGGATGGAGCTGATCATTCTTGTTCTTCAACCTCTCTGCCTTCTCTCTGTTTCTCTCTCCTTTGCTATAGTAGCTGGTTTTAGTAGAGAGGGAAGAGCAACTAAATATGCCGGTTGTTTTGTTTCATTTCCACGAAAGCTTCAACTCAGGAGAGTCAAGATGAATAATAAAGGACTGATGACTCATGGGCTGCATTTACACAGGCAGCCCAATCTGATCTGATTGATCAAAAGACCAACAAGTGTAAAATGACCAGAATTGGGCTACCTGTGTAAACGCAGACTACGTAACAATTGTCAGGGTCACAACAAAGGACAGAGATGGCCACACAGACAACAGCAGATATGACAATGCACTATAGTAGGGTTTACTCTTAGAGTCCCCTCTGTCATAGTCATTATTGTCACTTTGGGAGCATTATACCAGTGTGCAGATTTTCATTTTTTCTATATTTAAGAATAGTACACATATTTGGGGACCCTCAATGAGGTACATTACTGACCTGTTCTTGCCACAGTCACACCCGTCAGGTCGTCTCCTCTTCAGGTGACCCCTGACCTCTCGCAGGTTCTTGATCTTGTCCTGCAGGGCTTCTATCTGTAATGGAAAGCAACATCTACTTCAACTTGCAGGGTAGGCAAGGTGGGAGATGGGGAGGAGGAGAGGAGAGGGAGAGATGGGGGAGGAGGAGAGGAGAGGGAGAAATGGGGGAGGAGAGGGAGAGATGTGGAGGAGGAGAGGGAGAGATGGGGAGAAGTAGAGGAGAGGGAGAGATGGGGAGGGTAGAGATGGGGAGAAGGAGAGGAGAGGGAGAGATGGGGAGGAGGAGAAGGAGAGATATGGAGGAGGAGAGGAGATGCAGACACCAACTAACCTCCTGGTCCACGTAGCTCTTATGGTCCTTCCAGGCTCTGGATGAAGAGTAGATCTCTCTCTCACAGTGGACGGTGTCATTCATCAGGATGTAGCACCTGTGAGAGGGACGGAGAAGGAGAGAGAGGACAGAGAGGAATCAACTAACCAACCAACCACATTTTACAAATATATTAGTGACAAAGGGCTTAACTGCTTGCCTGACGACTCATTATGAATTTAATTTAGTTGCTCTAGCGATTGCACCGTACATCGGTCTAAACCTGCTGTCCTACAACTTGTTTGTGCTGATTCATGTTTCGTGTAGGCCGGCTCTTGCCCAACCCATCGGTTTCTGTGACCAATTAGAACGGTCAGAATGTGTTCACATTCTCAACAAGTCGGGGAGGAAGGAAATCCAGACTCATGGTGGAGAAGAAACGTTAGTGGGCGTGGCGTTTGGCCGGAGCCATGTGGATGGGTAGCCAGGCAACTTAACTGCAACCCAGGCCAAAAACTACAACCCAAGTAAAAAACTACAATCCAGGCCAAAAACTACAACCCAGGCCAACCCCCCCAAAGCAAGTCAAACAGACAGGGCTTCCAAAAATGATCTTGGTAGGAACTACATGTATGTCTTCCAAGTGTGCCTTTGGTAGAGCTGGGGTATATGTTGGGGTACATACTTGTGTGTGACTTTGACCGAGTTGGGGTACCCCACGGTGTTGGTATCGTCCGCCAGCATCTCCTCTGACCCGTCTTCTGACTCCAGAGCCAACTCCTGGTCCTCCTGTTCATAGTGGCGCTTTCTGATGACACGTCTCTGGACCGCCGACTGGTCGTCTGCCGCAAGGTCAATGTCATAGATCTGCCCTTCAAACTCCACGGACAGAGATCTGGTGGATCTTGTGTGGACGAAACGAGGCCTGTAGCCTAATTGATAACCAAATATCACAGAGAGTTGATTAACAGACTTTTTCATTTCTTTACCCATGTATGTTGGTATTCAGTATGTGTAATTGTGTATGTATGTCATTAGATCTTGTCCTGTCACTTAATCAGGAAACAAATTGCCCTTTCCTGTCAATAAAGATATTGAACTGAATTGAATGTGATAATTCCATGAGCAAAATGTTGCAGTGGCTCTTTCTTCCACTAGGTGGTGGCACAACATTCCAAATGACCAGACCAGTGATCTACTGTCAGGGGCTATCTCCACCAGACCAGTGATCTACTGTCAGGAGCTATCTCCACCAGACCAGTGATCTACTGTCAGGGGCTATCTCCACCAGACCAGTGAATCTAATGTCAGAGGCTATCTCCACCAGACCAGTGATCTACTGTCAGGGGCTATCTCCACCAGACCAGTGATCTAATGTCAGGAGCTACCTCCACCAGACCAGTGATCTAATGTCAGGAGCTATCTCCACCAGACCAGTGATCTACTGTCAGGGGCTATCTCCACCAGACCAGTGATCTAATGTCAGAGGCTATCTCACCAGACAGTGATCTACTGTCAGGGGCTATCTCCACCAGACCAGTGATCTAATGTCAGGAGCCTCTCCACCAGACCAGTGATCTAATGTCAGGGCTATCTCCACCAGACCAGTTATCTAATGTCAGGAGCTATCTCCACCAGACCAGTGATCTACTGTCAGGGGCTATCTCCACCAGACCAGTGATCTAATGTCAGGAGCTATCTCCACCAGACCAGTGATCTATAGTCAGGGGCTATCTCCACCAGACCAGTGATCTACTGTCAGGGGCTACTCCCACCAGACCAGTGATCTAATGTCAGGGGCTATCTCCATCAGACCAGTGATCTAATGTCAGGGGCTATCTCCACCAGACCAGTGATCTACTGTCAAGCTATCTCCACCAGACCAGTGATCTACTGTCAGGGCTATCTCCACCAGACCAGTGATCTAATGTCAGAGGCTATCTCCACCAGCCAGTGATCTACTGTCAGGGGCTATCTCCACCAGACCAGTGATCTAATGTCAGGAGCTACCTCACAAGACCAGTGATCTAATGTCAAGGAGCTATCTCCACCAGACCAGTGATCTACTGTCAGGGGCTATCTCACCAGACCAGTGATCTAATGTCAGAGGCTATCTCCACCAGACCAGTGATCTACTGTCAGGGGCTATCTCCACCAGACCAGTGATCTAATGTCAGGAGCTACCTCCACCAGACCAGTGATCAAATGTCAGGAGCTATCTCCACCAGACCAGTTATCTAATGTCAGGAGCTATCTCCACCAGACCAGTGATCTACTGTCAGGGGCTATCTCCACCAGACCAGTGATCTAATGTCAGGAGCTATCTCCACCAGACCAGTGATCTAATGTCAGGGGCTATCTCCACCAGACCAGTGATCTACTGTCAGGGGCTACTCCACCAGACCAGTGATCTAATGTCAGGGGCTATCTCCATAGACCAGTGATTAATGTCAGGGGCTATCTCCACCAGACCAGTGATCTAATGTCAGGAGCTATCTCCACCAGACCAGTGATCTAATGTCAGGAGCTATCTCCACCAGACCAGTGATCTACTGTCAGGGGCTATCTCCACCAGACCAGTGATCTACTGTCAGAGGCTATCTCCACCAGACCATTGATCTAATGTCAGGGGCTACCTCCACCAGACCAGTTATCTAATGTCAGGAGCTATCTCCACCAGACCAGTGATCTACTGTCAGGGGCTATCTCCACCAGACCAGTGATCTACTGTCAGGGGCTATCACCACCAGACCAGTGATCTACTGTCAGGGGCTACCTCCACCAGACCAGTGATCTAATGTCAGGGGCTATCTCCACCAGACCAGTGATCTAATGTCAGGGGCTATCTGCACCAGACCAGTGGTCTAATGTCAGGGGCTATCTCCACCAGACCAGTGATCTACTGTCAGGGGCTATCTCCACCAGACCAGTGATTCTACTGTCAGGGGCTACATCCACCAGACCAGTGATCTAATGTCAGGGGCTATCTCCACCAGACCAGTGATCTACTGTCAGGGGCTATCTCCACCAGACCAGTGATCTACTGTCAGGGGCTATCTCCACCAGACCAGTGGATCTAATGTCTAATGTTTAGGGGCTATCTCCACCAGACCAGTGATCTACTGTCAGGGGCTATCTCCACCAGACCAGTGATCTACTGTCAGGGGCTACATCCACCAGACCAGTGGTCTAATGTCAGGGGCTTTTTTCTTGCCTCTGTCTCTTCCCTGCATGTGTCTCTTTAGAGCCGGAGTAATCCTGAACAGTAAATCAAAGCTTAGGCTCTGGCAGACATGGACATGGTCGTCATTCCCATAGCCCTCCATACACAGCTTTAAATACAGAGTGGTAAGTCCACAGATGGATATATGTTACCATAACTGTCCATCTCCATTCTCTATGCCCCTGTAACAACATCTACCCAGCTACCATTGAGCTAGCTGGCTCAGGACACTACTCCTGGCCTGGACCACCCTCAGCCCCATCCCCATCCCCATCCCCAGCCTCCACCCCCATCCCTCCACTCTACTCACCTCGTCCTCCAGAGGAAGGTGGGAACTGGCGGTGTGAACGCCCCGGACGGTCGGACCTGGAGGGTTTGTCGAGGCTGCTGTCAGGGCCACAGTCGCAGGGGTCCCTCTGCCGGCTGTCGTAGCTGCTGCGGGACCTCAGGCTCCGGGCCCTCTTCCTGGGGCCTTCCTTCAGACCACCTCCCTTACACTTCTGGATACGCCACTTCCCTGTGATCTCCTCCACACAGTGCCACTTCTGTGGATGAGAGACAAGGAGACGGATGGTTATATTAGTGGTCAATGATTTGAGTTATGGTTTTTACTCCACTCCAATGTTAAGGTCTTTGAAGACATTGAATGTGTCTCAAATGGCACCCTTCAAAAGTAGTGCACGATATAGGAAATAGGGTGCCATTTGGGAAACAGATTGACCCTTTGTGCTTTGTTAACATTGCGAGAACCGCTGCTATAGTGTATTTCTTAATGAAATCGCGCTCTTTCTCGACATGACTTTGTCAACAGATACGCTTTCTCAGTCCGTGCCAGAACAACACGTATGTTGGACTACTGTATTCAATYGGGGAAAAAAGTTGGACTGAAAACAAACTGTTCCCTTAGAGTCTCATAGGGAAWGTGGGACAACGGGAGCGAGACATTGATTCCTAATTGAGCCCAAGGCCTTTTCCTTTCCTCTGCATTACATTTACAGACTTCCAGACAGCACAGTGCTTCTGACAGACAGACATCTCAACCAGATCACAGACAGACGTGGTGGGAAAGAAACAGAATCCCAAAACTGAAGAGAAAGATAAACCAGAACCACCACAGCAAATGAATTGGATCAGTCTGCTGTCTGTAAACCAAGTGAAAAACCCTTTCCCTCTGTCTTTCTCTCCGTCTCGCTCTCGCGGTCTCTCACCATCTCTTGGTCTCTCTCCCTCTGTCTCTCTTTCTCTCTCCATCTCTCGGTCTCTCGCTTGCTCCCTCTGTCTATACCGCTTTCTGTCGCTGTCTCACTCTCTGTCTCTTTCTTTACCTGTCAATCTGTCTCTTTCTTTTACCTGTCTCTCTCGCCGTCTCTGTCTCTTTCTTTACCTGTCTCGGTCTTTCTCTTTACCTGTCACTCTCTCCATCTCTCTCTCTTTCTTTACCTGTCTCTCTTCGTCTCTGTCTCTTTCTTTACCTGTCTCTCTTCGTCTCTGTCTCTTTCTTTACCTGTCTCTGTCTTTCTTTTCTTATCTTTCTCTCCGTCTCTCTGTATCTTTCTTTACCTGTCTCTCTCTCCATCTCTCTGTCTCTTTTTCCGTCTCCCTGTCTCTATCTTTACCTGTCTCCCTGTCTGTCTATGTTCCAAACCCCCGGCTGCATCCCAGCATAATCTAGTTAGTGGTGCACAACCACAATGTCTCCTACCCCTAACTCCATGAATCAGTCAAGTTGAAAGGGAGGGGTCAAAGAAAGTGAAAGCTCATTCGGCTATGTGATAATTTGGCTTAAAGTGTTTGGGGCTGCATCCCAAATGACACCCTAGTCCCTATATAGTGCACTAGAGTGACCGGGGCCTACTACCTTTTGACTCTGGTCAAAAGTAGTMGACTATATAGTGAATAGGGTGCCGTTTAGGATGTAGGTTGGAGGGGGGGGACATATCTGCGGACCATGGCAGTGCAGACGGTTGCTCGCTGCCTGGTGAGTGTGGGAACGAGAGTGCCAAACAAAGGACTATGGGAAGGATCGGGTTTCCTCTGTGGACCACTCACTCAGACACTCACTGACAGACAGCTGACTGACAGATGGCCCTGACAGCCATGTTATATCAAGAGGGCAAGGGAGGGAGGAAGAGAGTCGTAAGGAGGGGAGAGGAGGGGGCGGGGAGGAAGAGGAGGGGTAGAGAGAGAGAGAGAGAGAGAGGCTTGCTGTCTGTGCAGTGCTTTTAGGACTTTTCAGCCACATTCCACTCTGACAGACTGTGAAAAACAGTGAGTGAGTGAGTGAGTGAGAGAGTGAGAGAGAGGGGGGGGGMACCCTACAAGCTGAGACTTGCTCTAGAAGTGGCAGACCCAAACTGCTACAGCGCTTGCAGACTGACACACATGATTCATTCATTTACAGATTGAGAGAGATAGCCTGCTGCAAATGAACTGGGTGAGAGATCAGAGCAGAGAGCCAGCAGGAAGGGAGTCTTATTCTTATAGAATAGAATAAGACAGAATGGAACCTTGAGTTTATGACATCTATAAATACAAACGTCCGCGTCCCAAATGGCACATTTAGTGCCCTATTTTTTACCTGGATCGGTAGGGCTCTGGTCAAAAGTAGTGCACTATATAAGGAATAGGGTTCAGTTTGGGACAGCCACCTTACTAAACCACTCATATTCTTCCCACAGTCACACAGTCCTATAGGCTGTCATACTGCCCTTTCACTCTGAAAACACTTACAAGGTCCCCATGTCCTTTAGGTAACAGTTGCTGTTGTCTACTCCCCTTTAAATACATTGACCGCAAAGGCTTTGAAGTGCTTTGAGCTTTAGCCCTCCCCTTTAAATCATGGATTTGACCCTTGGTGGACAGGTGTCTATTGACCACAGACCCGTGGGTGTGTTCTAACCAGCTGTTTTAAGACTTTAATAGACTTTCCCTCCATATTGTTCTTTCTAAAGGAACACTCCACAGAGACAGAGGGAAGCTACTAACTAGGAGACTCGGTTAAATAATACCAGACAAGAGCTATAGCTAGCTAGGACTAAACCTCCACATGTATGTGTTGTAATTACACATTCACTGGCTGCATACACTGCATGCACACACACACACACACACACACACACTAAACCATCACCCCCCGCAATCTTGCATGCTATTTAAAGACTAAAGCGGGTTCCCCCACATAACCTAACACATTGGATTTCCTCAACTTCTTTGTTTCAGTAACAATCTTTTCCATACAGTATAATTCCTCTTCTGCGTTGTAGTCTGTCCTAGCCAAAGCACACAGCAGCCATAGACTCTGCAGCCAGCCAGCCAGCCAGCCAGCCAGCCAGCCAGCCATCCAGCCATAAGTCAAATAGCCATTTACTGCAAACGTCCAGTAATTGGACATTTTTGTACCGTTTGAACGAGGGACTAATTTTTCTCTGGGACCCTTTCATCCCAAACCCATTAAAAAGCTGGCAGGGCCTCGTAGACCAGCCACACACACACACACACACACACACACACACACTCTTTAGTGGTTAGACCAGCTACAAACCACTAGTGTACAGCCACAGAGTTGGCAGACCTGAACAATACAAATTGGTCCAATGTTCAGGTAGCAGCCAGCAGGGCTTTCTAATGTGAACCAGGCAGCTTGTAAGTGTGCACATGTAAGACGTGATTCTTCATTAAAGACAGCAACAGGGGAAACTCTGTCCACATTCAGGTGGGTGTGTGTTTCAGGGAACCTCGTTACACACTCTATGGTGTGTGTGTGTGTGTTACGGTTGAATGGCGGGAACCCGGTTGCCGAGATTTACGGACCAAAAGCACTCCCTTTTCCCGGGATAAATAACTGCGAGAAACCGGTGAATTATAATAAATTATTTACATGAACAGCACGGCATGAAATGGAACTTAAATGATATGCGATGTCTAAATCGAACTTCGCTACGGCATCTGCATGACGAATCATCAACGCTCAGGGTGGGGACGAACAGCCCATCTCAGTATGAAACTCAGTTCACAATGCATGTTGACCTATCATCTCATCATGGTGACACTTTTCCTTGTGACGGGTAGCCCTACATTTGCTGCAACACTATGCTATAGTAATATAAAGACCAAATGCCCATCTCCATCTGGCTTTCGGGGGTCACCTTATTTTTTTGGTGTGTAAATATCCAACTTTTTTAAAAACTGCAACTAGGGACTTTTAAAACAGCCGTTGCTTTAATACCGTTAAATCAGTGCACGCGCGAGCAATCTCTCTCTCTCTCTCTCTCTCTCTCTCTCTCTCTCTCTCTCTCTCTCTCTCTCT
>NC_036867.1:11184604-11201436 GCF_002910315.2 Salvelinus sp. IW2-2015 | reverse complement strand
GAGACTTGCTTGGGCAAGAAACACCGGTGGAAATCTGTTCTTAAGTCTGATGAGTCCAAATTTGAAGATTTTTGGTTCTAACCGCCGTGTCTTTGTGAGACGCAGAGTAGGTGAACGGATGATCTCCACATGTGTGGTTCCCACCGTGAAGCATGGAAGGGAGGTGTGGATGGTGTAGGGAGCTTTGCTGGTGACCACTATCTATGATTATTTAGAATTCAAGGCACACCTTACCACGCATGGCTACCACAGCATTAGCGATACACACCATCCCATTCTGGTTTGCGCTTAGTGGACTATCATTTAATTTCAACCGAAAATGAACAAAAACACACCTCCAGGCTGTGTAAGGGCTTTTGACCAAGGAAGGAGAGTGATGGAGTGCTGCATCAGATGACCTGGCTTTCCACATTCACCCGAACTCAACCCAATTGGAGGGTTTGGGATGAGTTGGACCTAGACTTGATGAAGGAAAAGCAGCCAACAAGTGCTCAGCATATGTGGGAACTCCTTCAAGACTGTTGGGAAAGCATTCCTCGTGAAGCTGGTTGAGAGAATGCCAAGAGTGTGAAAAGCTGTCATCAAGGCAAAGGGTGGCTACTTTGAATAATCTAAAATATATTTGGGTTTGTTTAACACTTTTTTGGTTACTACATAATTCCATATGTGGTATTTCATAGTGTTGATGTCTTCACTATTATTCTACAATGTAGAAAATAGCACAAATATAGAAAATCCCTTGAATGAGTAGGTGTGTCCAAACTTTTGACTCATACTGTATAGGTATATAATGTATTATCTGAAAGAGGTAGGCTAGGACATCTATATATATAGGCTAATAACATTAGGGGAAATATTATGAAAGGTAGGCCTAAATATGCGCCAGCCTACTAATTATAGTGTTATATTTCAAAATTAAAATCTAAATTTGCTTGCCTGTTCTTGTAACATTGTAGGCCTCGTGCTGCAGCAGAATCGCATGCTCTCTCCCTGCTTCATCATGGTTTGAACTATGCGTGTAATTCAAGTCCATATTATTCAATACAGTAATACAGTTCACACTCAAAAAGATTAGCCTAGTGGAGCTAGTTTAATTTATTTACCCAAGAGAGCATACTCTATAGCTAGCTAGCTACATCTATGGGCTTTTATGTTTTTCTGTCCTTCGTAATCTGCAGTATCCTTTATCATATACGTATTGGGTAATGGCACAGTCATTTGGGCTTGGGCCTGGGCTCATTAACTGTCTTCAATGTAGGACTCATAAAATGTCCATAAGGTATGGCTCATCAGGCTCAGGTAGCATCCGGCTTGAATTTTCAATCAAAGCTCTAATCAAATCCAGACATAGGCCTATTTATATGCTTTATAATGCTTTTGAATGACACTTCCAGTTTTGGCGGGAAATACAGGGTTACTCGGGAGAAAAGGGATTTATTCTCGGGATGGAACATTTGTAAAATACGGGGAAAATATTCAATGCTAGTAGTGTGTGTGTGTGTGTGTGTGGGTTTGAGTGTTTTTGTGTGCATGTGCGTGTGTGTGAATACACATACCTGCCCAGGCTGTTGGCAGGGCGTCTGGAACTCTGCCTGTTGACACACCTCTTTGACCTTCTTGTACTTGGGCAGGCTGTTGGTGTGAGGGGTGGTTGGACTGCCTCCACCGTCCTCCTTCTGCCTCAGGAGTTTCCTGTAGAGGAACACAGGAGAGGGACAAGTCAGGTTAGGGGACAGGTATTGGTTAGGACAGTGGTAGAGGTGAGGGTTAGAGTAGGGGCAGGCTATTGGTGTGCTGGGTGGTTGAACTGCCTCTTACATTCTCGTCCTTCCTCAGGAGTTTACTGCAGACAGGAGGGACCGGGGAGGGTTAGGAGTTGTAGTCAGTTTTTTAAACGTTTTTTAAACAAGCTGTGTGTCTGAAAATCTACGGAGAAGTAGCTTCCCATGCCAGGCCTCCACTCTAATGGTCTGTATCCCAAATGGCACACTATTCCCCATATAGTTCACTTCTTTCGACCATAGGGCCCTGGTTAAAAGTTGCGCACTATATAGGGAATAGGGCCCAATTTGGGTCGCAGACATTGACTGGTGTTGCAGTAGGCCTCCTGCCTTCCAGCTGCTGTTTGTGTGATGGGGTAATTAACGACAGAACACTGCTGTGCCTGAAATGAAAGACTGGTAACCTCTGACCTGTAGGGCTTTAGCCTGTTTAATCCACCATGTGTATGACGCCTGAACACTGGGGTTTTTCATCGACTGCATCCCAAATGGCACCCTATTCCCTATATAGTGCACTACTTTACACATAGGGCTCTAGTCAAAAGCAGTGCACTATGTAGGTAATATGGTGCCATTTGGAACAGATACATACTTTATGACTGTTGAGATAAGCCTCTCCAGACCCTCCACTGTGTTACTATACAATGGAGAGAATATACGGAGCTATCCATCACAGTGCTATTGTATGTCTGCTTCCCAATTGGCACCCTATTCCCTACATAGTGAACTACTTTTGACCATAACCCAATGGGCCCTGGTCAAAAGTAATGCACCAGATGGGAAAACGGGTGCCATTTGAGAGACACCCCCTCGCTCTGTTACTAAACAATGGAGAGAATCTACTGAGCCATCCATCATGCTTCTACTGGGGTCGGTGTTCAACCTCAACATACTGATAGCCCTGTCAGTGTTAGCCTGTTCCTGTTTCCAAACGACTGAGCCATCCATCACTTTGCTATTGTAGTGTACACTACATGGCTAAACGTACGTAGACACCTGCTCGTCGAACATCTCATAGAGAGCTACATTGGCTTCTGTAACTTCTCTGTTTCCTTTAACCTGTCAGACAGGACAAGACAATGCAGGACAGCAGTCACAGACACTCTCAAAGGCAAGGGGACAGGTTGTACTTTAGGGTCACAGTGTTCTGTTGTCATAGTTGTTATGCCTGTGCGTCCGGAGAATGCAGTCAGGGTTGGCAGTGCGGGTTGGTAGTAGACTTGGCAGTAGGGTTGGCAGTGCGGGTTGGCAGTATAGTTGACTGTTGGTTGGCAGGGCCGTGTGGGTCTAYGGGCTAGAGTGGTGCCAGTGTGCCAAAGCCAGGAAGAGGTCAATGTGCTTTGCGCAGGGTAGAGCTGGCCAAGGCTGGGCAGAGATGGGCAGGGCTGGGTAGAGATGGGCAGGGCTGGGTAGAGATGGGCAGGGTGAGTGGTGGTGTGAAGCTGGGCTGGGCCAGATGCCCGGGCTGGCTTTCCTGGCACTCGGAGGACACAAAGTAGCGTTAGTGTAGATGTAGCTGCCGTCCGCCGCCTGCTAGCTCAGACCGTAGTTAAAGCTAAAATTACAGCCGAGGACAGTTGTAAATACCTCACTATCAACAGGTTTCTGTCCATAGAAATATGAGGGTACAGGAAGTAGGTATTGCTCAATAACACTATCATTTCAAGCATTTTATGGCAGGGAACTAAACAGAGCAGTGAATGAGCTGGAGGGGATGGCTTTAGATAATCTTACGCGTGAGGGGTTGCATCCCAAACGGCACAAAGGTTTCTCTCCTGCTACATGTCTCAGAGCTGGGAGGTTTCCTTCAGTGTGCCCCTGGCATTACCGCAGCTCAGAGTGTTCACAGACACAGACGAAGCCTATAGAAACACACCACATCATATCCTGACTGTGTGCTGTAGGCCTCGGTTCTCTCACGACTGGCATGCTCACTCACGAATGCTTCTTTACACACAGTGGCAGCAACACGTCCTGTGCGTGTGTGTCGTATGAGACTTCCTGTCCTTCCTCAGGTAACATCAGACGATGTCTAACACGAACAGCCCACAACAATGTTGTGCATGTATAACTCCGCTGCTCTGCCATGCTTGTATCCGGCTGGCTCCCCTCCCATCAGCCAGAGCAAGGACACACAGACAGACAGTGACAACTCCAGGTTACTGTCTACCTCCAAAATGGCACTCTATTCCCTATATAGTGCACTATATAGGAAATAGGGTGCAATTTGAGACACAGACACGGTCTCTCTTCCCAGCCTTGAACACTTGCAACACAGGCCCCACACAAGGAGGACAAAGGCAATGTATATGTCCCAAATGGTATTCCCTATGTAGTGAACACATTTTGACCAGGGCTTCTGAGTCTCTGAGTCTTACTGACACACAGCACAGGGGCCTCGGCCTGGGCTTGGCTGTGATCACGTTTTCTATTGCTGTCCCTATGGAGCTCTAGTCGAAGGTAGTGCATTATATAAGGAATAAGGTACTATTTAGGTCACAGCCTCTGTCTCCCACATTGGAAATGCAGGCCCAAAAGAGCAGGCTGACAGACAAAGATGTCCCTTTAAAGCCCTGTGTGCCAACGCCTGCCTGTGAGAACTGTCTCGATGCACCAGGCAGGCGTTTATAGATCCTAACATAGATCAAACAATGCTAAAAATGATATTCCCAACCTTCACCACCATGGTCTTCCCAACCCACTGTGGGTCTGGAAGTGTCTGTCAGGCAGAAAGTGTGCGCGCGTGTGTATGTACAGTATGTGTAGTAAATAAGTGGAAAGAATGTCTGGTTCGCTGTGAGGACGAGCATTCACACACCTATGGGTAACCTTATGGGCCCTGGTCAAAGGAAGTGCACTATATGGGGAATAGGGTGCTATTTGGGACGAAGGCTGTGTGAATGCTCGTCCGCTGCCTGACACGTTTGGGATTCAACGAAATGCACAATTGGTGTCACACATTTCTGTACTAACTGCTGACTTGGATCTGTGGTGTTGTGTGTGCCTTTTGCGTGCATCCATGTCTCTGTGTGTGTATGTGCATTCGTGTGTGTGTGTGTGTGTGTGCGTGCGTGCGTGCGTGGAGGGGATAGGAAGAAAGGACATCAGTTTACCCTCTCTCCACTAGGAATGTGTCCCTCCAGACTTTGGGTTTCCGATTGGGTTTGAATCTGGAAAAACAAAATCCACTTTAGTCCGTGTAATTCACAATGGCCTGCCTGTGGACTTACCAATGGTGCGTCCCAAATGGCAACCTATTTCTTATTTAGTGCACTACTTTTATTTAGTGCACTACAAATGGCAACCTATTTCTTATTTAGTGCACTACTTTTATTTAGTGCACTACATGGTTACCCTGTAGCGCATTATATAGGGAATAGAGTGCCATTTGGAACACACACCATGAGCTATGTTGGTCTTCAGTGTACAGCCAGCCAGAGTAAGTTATTACACAAGATGATTCTAGTATTGCTGAGGTTTTGTGGAGAAGTGATAACGAACTGAAATTTGTTCTGTATGTTCTGTATACTTTATTTTTCCTTGCCATAGTGCTAAAAACTTTAAGGGGAATCTGGCATTCAAACCACAAAGTGGATGTACCAATCCCAGACTGTCCCTTTAAGATTCCATGAATGTGCAAAGATTGTTCAATTAGCTTTTTGGGGGGGGCAGATTTCACTCACGTAAAAATACATATTATAAGTTTCTCTTGTATAAAAATACAAACTTTGTCCTTAGGGGACATCACGGTGAAATTCGGATGGCAGTCCATGTGTACCTGTTGATAAAGATATGAATAAGAAAATAGAATACAAATATGTGTCCATGTGTACCTGTTGCCAGTTTTCTCATGCTCCAGTAGTTGGAGGATGGACTTCCCATCCATGTCCGGAGGAGTGTCCAGCCCAGCGATGTGAAGGATYGTGGGAGCCAGGTCAATGTTCAACACCATTTGAGTGTTCCTGTGGAGAAACAAACACCATAAATAACACCACCATAAACAACACCACCATGAGCACCAACACCATAAACAACCACACCAACACCATAAACAACCACACCAACACCATAAACAACCACACCAACACCATAAACAACCACACCGACACCATAAACAACCACACCAACACCATAAACAACCACACCAACACCATAAACAACCACACCAACACCATAAACAACCACACCAACCACCATAAACAAACCACACCCAACACCAAAACAACCACACCAACACCATAAACAACCACCCAACATCATAAACAACCACACCAACACCATAAACAACCACACCAAACACACCCATAAACAACCAACACCAACACCATAAACAACCACACCAACACCATAAACAACCACAACCACACCAACATCATAAACAACCACGCCAACATCATAAACAACCACACCAACACCACAAACAACCACGCCAACATCATAAACAACCACACCAACACCATAAACAACAACATAGACACCATAAACACCAACACGATAAACAACCATACCAACACCATAAACAACCACACCAACACCATAAACAATCACACCAACAACATAAACAACCACACCAACACCATAATCAACAACAACATAGACACTATAAACAACACCAACATAAACACCAACACCCCAAACAACCACACCAACACCATAAACAACCACACCAACACCCCAAACAACCACACCAACACCATAAACAACCACACCAACACCATAAACAACCACACCAACACCATAATCAACAAAAATACCAAATGTTGTGACACTTTGCTCTTGAAATTCCAATATCTTGAAAACGTGACTGCTGACGTGCAAAACATTTTGGGACTGTATCAACAGTGGACTAATGGAAAAAAATACCACGTTTTTGAGTGGAGTTATCCTTTAATGCTGAGTGCCAAACAGAGTGGCATTGATTTCCATTTTCAGTGTAATTTGGTATTGTTGTTGGTTATGGTAAGATAGTTTTTTGAGTGGATTTGTCCTTTAAGGAGAAAGATTGGGGGTAAAGCTCTAGAACAGACTAGCATCCTGTTCAGGGGATGTACTTGTACATCAAGCAGCCTCACGCTACGCTATGGCCCGTTCTGGCTTGGACGAGGCTTACTTACACTGCTCCAGGCTCGACGTTGGGCCCRCTGAGGAAGAAGGGTACTCGGATGTCAAAGTCATAGGGCATTGACTTCCCCTTTACCAGTCCGAACTGACCGATGTGATAGCCATGGTCAGCAGTATAGATTACATAGGTGTTGTCCAGCTCTCCACTCTCTACCAACATCTCATATACCTGGGGAAAACACAGTCGTGTGTGTGTGAGCAASGAACAGACACAAAGAGACAAATAGACAAACTCACACCTCATGAGCTTATTACTACTGCACATACAGTACCAGTCAAAAGTTTGGACACACCTAATCATGCCAGTTTTTTTCTTGATTTTTTACTATTTTCTTCATTGTAGAATAATAGTGAAGACATCAAAACTATGAAATGACACATATGGAATCATGTAGTAACCAAAAAAGTGTTAAAGAAATCAAAATATATTTTATATATGAGATGAATTCAAAGTAGCCACCCTCTGCCTTGATAACAGCTTTGCACAGTATCTCCCTCCCTACACAAATTAAAACTAGAAAGTGTAGCTAGAAACAGATTGTCTTACCTTCTGAACAGAGTCGTCCACTGACATGAGCGTCTGTAGTCTCTTCCTGTGTAGGAAGTTAGTGAATTCCATGTGGATGGGCCTCATGGGGCCGGTGTACTGCATGATCCAGTGCTTATCCATGTTTGGGGCGTAGTTATAACTGGGGGTGCTGCAGAGAGGAGAGGAAACACAAGATAGTTAGTTAAAGAACTTATTTTTACCCATTCTGTTCTCTGTACATCAGTTTAGATGACGAAGAGGAGGTTGGTGAAGGGGACGACTCATAACAATGGCTGGAGTGAAGCTTGATGTGTTTGATAACATTCCATTTCATTCTGTTCCAGCCTTTACTATGAGCCCATCCTCTCCATTTAAAGTGTCACCAGCCACCATTGCTTGAGATGCACCCCAAATTCTCCCTATGAGGACCTAGACCTTGCAATGCAGAGGCTATGAAAGACAGAACAAACACAGTGTGTCTGTTCAACCCTCACTAACAGTCCTGGAAATTGAGGAGGCAAGAGAAGCAAAACATGCAAGAGTCATCCGAATACCAACTAGCCATAAAGAAACCCTTTGTGTGTGTGTGTGTGTGTGTGCACGCACGCACGCACACACATGTGTAACCCTTTAAGGTTTCAGCAGTAGTAGTCAGCAACCACCTGTCTGTCATTTCTCAGCCTTCTGCAGGTGTCAATGGCTGTGTCCCAAATGGCACCCTACTCCCTACATACAGTAGTGCACTACTACATTATATAGGGAATAGGGTGCCATTTTTGGGCCACAGGTGTCTGTGGGTTCGACCCTGCTGTCTGCTCTGTTTGACAAGCATCAATAACCAAGATGTTTACTAAGGAAAATTCTCTCCCCCCCTCTCCCGCCATCCCCCCTCCCTCCCTCCTCTCACACTGAGTCGACAGACCTCTTGGCTAAGAGGAGTCATTTGAGGGTTGGCACATGCTTAAGAAAATAATAGCCGTGTTGGATTCTGGGCCCACAAGTCAAGTTGGTTACAAGCCCTGGACTGTGAAGACAAGACGTGGGTAAACAGAGAGAGAGAGAGTTGTTGGTAGATGTGGAGGTGTAAAGAGACATCGACTGAGGCATTGGCTGGTACAAATGTGTGTGTGTCGTTGCTGGTAGCTGTGATGAGGTCTATAGAGACAGGTTCAGTACACCTGTCTACCGTGGTGCTGGCTTTTGGTTTAGATGCTGACGAGGAACGTTCCAGAGACATCGGGTAGTTCAGACAAGGATATTTCACACCACATTCCCTGATGCTGCAAATCCTTAGTGCATTTAGCTGTTAGAAGGTTGCACAGTAAAACAGTTAAACAGCTAAACCCTGTTTGTCGTAAATCAAAAATGGGCGTCTGTAGTTTAAGGGAACTGTGGAAGGGGACGGTTTGATGTTAACGTCATTAACATTCCTGACCCAAGGTGTAGCTCTCCCTCTCTGCATCACAAGTCACACCCTATTCCCTATGTGATGCACTACTTTTGACGAAGGCCCATAGGGGATAGTGTGCCATTTAGGACGCACCCTGGGAAGAAGAACAACTGGATTTTTTTACTAGATTTTTTATTTAACCTTAATTTAACTCGGCAAGTCAGTTAAGAACAAATTGTTATTTACAGTGATGGCCTACCCTGGCCAAACCCGGACGACGCTGGGCCAATTGTGCGCCGCCCTATGGGACTCCCAATCATGACTGGATGTGATACAGCCTGGATTCGAACCAGGGACTGTAGTGATGCCCCATGCAGTGCCTTAGACCGCTGCGCCACTCGGGAGCCCGGGGACGTGAATTAGGAACCTGACAAACCCTCACAGAAAACCACAAGAAGTGGTTTTATTTCTTTAAGTACATGTTAGGGTGTACTAATACACTTTGACTGGCAGTAGATGTCTAAACATATTCTGACTATGAGCTAGCTACACCTCGGTATTGTGTGGTGTCTGAACAAGACAAAGCTGAACATTTAGCTTTAGGGTGAAAATAACCTTAAACTAAAGGGCCTTAACCCCTTGCTCTATCCCAAGCTGAATGTATAGCCCTTTAAATGGTGTGGTGTGGTTGTAGTCTAAGCTGAACACTAACCCTGAGAGCCATAGAGGTAATCCCAGACTAATACCCTTTAGAACCCTGGCTAGATGTATTCTGTGTCCAAAATGGCACCATATTTCCTATATAGCGTACTACTTTTGACCAGGGCCCATAAGGCTGTGGTCAAAAGTAGTGCACTATATAGGGAATGGAGTGTCATTTGGGAGGCAGCCAGACACTGACCCTGAGAACCTTGACGTATAAAGGTATAGTGTGACAGGTGTATGTGTCCTATAGGCCTCTCCCTATATGAGCTGGGCTCATTCTCCTGACCCCAACATTCCTTGTTCCCTCAGAGGTGCCCAGCCTAGACCCCAGCCCCCGGTGGCCCTGTGCCCAGAGACAAGCCTCTTTGTGGGGCTTATTAGACCTCCTGGCTGGGCGGGTGAAGAACACAATGGAGGTCTGAGGAGGAAAGGGGAGGAGGGCAAGAGTTACCACAACTCAATCAGAGGAGAGGGGAACTTCCATAAGTAAGACGTTAAGCCTGCAACCTAGAGCTCTACTTGGAAAAAGGCTGGTTTGATGCTACTCACAATCTCTGGGTAGAGGAACCATCAATGGTGCACCAATGCCCATGAAGACATGCCACCCACATCAGACCATGCCTGGCACCTGTTCCTCTTCCCACTACACTGACCCTGGTGCTCACCACACACATGGTAACCTTGGCAACCCCCTATGACCCCCCCCCCCACTCAACAGAGGCCTAAAACCCTCCCCCCAATACCCCTCTCTTTCCCTACCTCTACCCACTCACACATCCGGGGGCCTAGTACCCCCAGCCACCCCCCTCCTGCCTCACCTCCGACCCCCCCCCCCTCACCACCAACTCTTGGACCCTCGACCCCCCTCCCCAGCCTGAAGGCTTGTGCTAAAAATACATGAATAATGTCACAAAGGCCTGCCTGCTCCAGAACATACAATGCATTCCTCACATCCCTACAGCCATGGGGAGAAGGGGCTGATTGATATAGACAGGGTCAGGATGTCCCAGGGAATGAAAAAGCAGGAAGCGAGAGAGGCAGAGAGGGAGGGAGAGGGAAGGGAGAGGGGGAGGGGGAAGGGAGAGAGGGAGGGGGAAGGGAGAGGTAGGGATGAAGGGAGAGAGGGTGAGGAAGGGAGAAGAGCGGGGGGAGTAGGAAGAGGAGAGAGAGGGACAGAGAGTGGGATAAAGAGAAAGTAATAGAGAACAAGAAAGAGAGATGGAGAGAGAGAGAGCGGGAGAGAGAGAGAGATCATGAATGAAGGGCAGGAGAGTGAGGGACAAAAAGAGAGAACAAACTGCCTAAACCTGACCCTGGTCTCCCACCCTGTCTTCTAGCCTCAGGACACGACTTCCAGGAGTGGAGGAGAGCAGCACAGAGCTGAGGAGGGATATAGAGCAGGGAGGTCGGGAGAGAGGCCGCCCTGTTCGGAACCATAGGAATAGAATCATAATTCTATATCATGATATTTCTATGATCGGAGGGCTGCCACAGTTCTGATGCTCCTGGATGAGAGCTCCACTACCGTGGGCTTGGCCTGAGAGCTCAGTGTCCTCTCCCAGGAAGATACGTTCCCTGACTATTCTTAGACGATAAATCACATCAGTTTCCCGCTGCCAGTCAGAAGGGTTTGCCAGAGGAGCGTTTTAGCAGCCTGTCATCATCTAACGACCAGGGGAAGGGTCTGTATCCCACATGGCACCCTATTCCCTATGTAGTGCACTTCTTTTGACTAGGTCCAATGGGATTATGGTCAAAAGCAGTGCACTATATATGTAGGGAATAGGGTGCCATTAAGGACACCGTCTTGGAGTACACAGAACTGTAATAATGTTTAGAAAATATGTGGAGATAATGGATGCCAATCATAAACCACAGCACTTCAGACTTAGGGAAAATTCCCCATTGCAGCAAATACAGTGTTTGTGTTTGTGTGTGAATCCATGCATCTGTCTGTGTGTGTACGCATGTATCTCTGCGCGCATGTGTGTGTCCGTGCGTAGTGTGTCTGACTCACATGTGTTGCGATGCGTTGGGGAACATCTCTGAGTACTGTGGGGCTGAGTCCTCTGGGCCATGGGGGGCAGCATGGCTGAGGACCATCATCACTGGCCGGTGAGGGTAAACCTTCTTGGACATCCGGAAGAAGTTGATACTGTCGTTGGTGATAAGGTCCGTGAAATAGTCCTGCAACGGGGAAAAACGTAGTATTAGCTTAAATACTCATTGTGTGGACAAAACGGTTTGTATTGTACAGGTTAGGCTACAAGGGGTGATTTCTTTAGTCCTGGACTTCAGAGCGTGTTTAATGGAGACTATCCATTAGAAAGTGCTTCATCGTCTAGCAATTGGCGTAATCTGCATCCGGGAAGCCCGACCCAAAAGTTCAAAGTCTCTTCTTTTCCAATGTCATGGTCCTTTAACAGCAGGTCAAAGTAACATGGCTGCTGTCTTTGACATGTTGTTTAATGCCTTTAGTTTTGACCTATCCAGGGCTGTCCCTCAAATGGCACCCTCTTCCCTAAATAATGTGCTACTTTTGACCAGAGCAGCCCAGATCTGCACAGAACATTAGACACAGAGAAACCACTATACTGCTCTCCTAATTCCTCCTAACTCCCAATCCAGTAGCAATCCACATGAGTTAGCAGCTGGCTACTCGCCTGTGTGTGTTTGCAGTGTGTGTGTGTGTGTGCATGTGAGCTCTGCATGTGTGTGCGTGCGCGTGTGCATGTGTGTAAGCGGCTGCCTCATGAGTGGTTCTGTGAGCCGGGGTGACAGTATTGGCTATGACACCGGTGTTGACACTAACACTTGATGGTGAGAGGAGGTCAGTGGTCTCAGCCGGCGCGGTGTTATGACAACACTGAAGTCTCCCCCTCTCTCGCCCTCTCTCCCTTTCCTCTCTCTCACTTTATCCCTCAATCTCTCTCTCTCTCTCTCTCTCTCTCTCACACACACCCTCTCTCTCTCAAAAGAAAGGAGAAATGTACAGATCAGGCAAGACTGTGGAGCAATGGGCTTGGGGCTGGTCGGGTCAGGTGGGGGCCTCGCTAGGAGCCTCAACCTAGCTACAGTGCACTAACCCTAGGGTGGAACAAAGAGGGAGAGGGGGTAGGAGATGGGAAGAACACCTGGTTCTCCTCACCCTTTACCCCCCAGGCAGACCCTCTCTCCTCTGGGTAACGCTAACAGGGTCTCTGGGTCAGGCTGCGGAGAGGTTAAGGGCTGGGGCTGAGGATGGCTGGTTTAAGAGAGGGAACGAGTGGCACAGCAGTATAAAACACTGCATCTCAGTGCTAGAGGCGTTACTACAGACACCCTGGTTTGAATCCAGGCGCACAACTGGCCCAGCGTCGTCCGGGTTTGGCCGTCATTGTAAATAAGAATTTGTTCTTAACTGACTCGCCTAGTTAAATAAAAGGTTAAATAAAATGTAAAAAAACGAACGTCAGCCGTGAACAGCCATGCGCAGCAGATCACCTGCTGGGTGTCCACCACAAGTGGCGAACCGTTGGGGAAGTTCAGCCCAATGCTCTGTGGTCAGATGCAATAGGACCTGACGTTGGTTATGATGTGTCCTCTCTCTAAGGCTGTTACCTAGAGGCCTCGTCCTCCAAGGCTTCAGCAGAGCTGAAAGGGGAAGAGAAATGTATCCACTCTTGGACAATGTGCTGTGTTGCAGTATGCCTATTACCATTCATTACCTTGACGACATTAGCAGCGGTATGTCACGACCACTGACCCAGTAATCCCATATGTCTGAAGCTAAGCCGGAGAAACTCTAATCCATCTACTGGGAAGTTCACGTCAGAGTGTTCACTACCTTCCCGTCACTTTAACTAGCCTAAGTCTGCACCCTGCGGCCCAAAATGGAAACATTATTCCCTAGATCGTGCACTACTTCTAACAAGTGTCCTATGGACCCCTGGTCAAAAGTAGTGCGCTATATAGGGYATAAGGTGTCATTTGGGACAGCTGGAGGGTAACTCAGGTCAGAGTCACGGTGGTTTGGAGGAGAGTAGGACGATAATACCATGGTAATGCCATGTGCGTGCAATCTACCAGCCTCTCCCTCCCTCGAGCCAGTAAGTCATTAAAGGCAGCTATAAAACCATTAATAGCTCCAAGATGAATCACGTTAAATCTGATTTATACCATTTCAGGGAAATCCCGCTAACCCGAGATTCACTTTGACCTGACAGGGCTCCTGGCAGGGCTGACAGAGTGCAATGGTGCCATGCTAACGTGCCGCTGGTTAAAGTCATGCTTAGCTAATAGTTATGGCAACTTGAGAGAGAGAGAAAAAAACATTCCCATGAAGACCACAGCTCCTTTAAGAGTTTCTTTAGGAAGTTCAGCTTGAGGGGACACTGAATGGGGCCGTCAGTCTGTCATGGAGTGAGAGGCAAGCCTGAAAAAGCTGGAGAAGCAGAGGGGGGAGTGAAATCCTTGGGCATGTGTATCACATCCTGAGTCCCAACTCAGAGCTTTACAAATGGAGACGGAAAGTTCCTGGTAGTGAATACATGGTCAAATCAACAGAATTTTAAGATGCACTGGCATTGCCCTTGTGTGTGAACTGTACACACAGAGAGATGTTCCCTGAACTTCTCACCGTCTATTGACCCTCTACTGCCCACTGTGACTGGTGACTGCCCAGTGAACTGTACACAGGAGGACTGCCATCCCCATCACTATCACTGTCCACAAGTCTACATAATGGGATCTGGCGAGTGTGTGTGTGTGTGTGTGTGTGTGTGTGTGTGTGTGTGTGTGTGTGTGTGTGTGTGTGTGTGTGTGTGTGTGTGTGTGTGTGTGGTACAGTATGCGTGCGTGCCTGTGTGTGTGTGTTTCCACTGCCCACCGCAGTGGTTTTAATTTATAGGGTCCACTTGGGTCTGAAACCACAACATGCTCGTCTACTCGTCTCCCAATCCCGTAAACACCTCAGCCTCAACTCGTGGGTAACTTAACACCTCCGTCTAACTCAACAAGACAAGCCATTTGACGTCTGAGTACCATGCCAAGCATTTATTTACCCATCCTTCTGACAGCCACTGAAACACCCTGGTCAACATGAACCCACACCATGCCCTTTTGACTAAGCTAGCTGGCAGGACGTTGACACAGAGCAGGGGATGCATCCCAAATGGCACCCTATTCCCTATGCAGTGTACTACTTTGACCAGGGTCCATAGGGCTCTGGTCAGAAAATAGTGCACTATATAGGGAATAGGGTGCCATTTGGGATGCACCCCAGCACTGGGAAAGACTGACAGCTTTTACTAAAAACACATAGAGAGATGGGAGAGGGGGGCGCCCTCCTGATGCCATGCGGAAGCCCCATCCCCTCCACAATCATGGAGTTATCACTTCACTCCTAGCCAGCGTCTGACACTGACATGACAAAATGATTCCCCTTCCTTTAGCCATCCAGAGATGTACAGTAGCATGGAGAGACTCCA
Source organism: Salvelinus sp. IW2-2015 (assembly GCF_002910315.2). Lineage (NCBI taxonomy): Eukaryota > Metazoa > Chordata > Actinopteri > Salmoniformes > Salmonidae > Salvelinus > Salvelinus sp. IW2-2015. The sequence continues at coordinate 11,186,442 of NC_036867.1, read as the reverse complement.
CAACACCCAGAGAGAGAGAGAGAGAGAGAGATACAGAAAGAGAGTGAGAGAGACAGAAAGAGAGAGAGATAGAGAAAGAATAACAGAAGCATACGAACTCCACAACCTCAGAAAGAGACAGAAAGAGAGAGAGAGAGAGACAGAGAGATAGATAGAGATAGATAAAAACAGACAGAGAGCGCGAGAGAGACACAAAGAGAGTTAGAGAGAGACACAGAGAGACAGAGAGAGAGATAAAGAGACAAATAGGCTGAGAGACAGAGAGAGAGAGAGAGAGAGAGAGAGAGAGATAAAGAGACAGATAGGCTGAGAGACAGAGAGAGCGAGAGAGAGAGAGAGAAAGCGAGAAAACAAAAGCAGGGTGGTCATTTCTAAGAGTAATGTAACTTCTAACCCCCTGGAGGCAGCCAGCGTGTCTGCTTTACGATCTTTAAACGTTGTGGCACGCCACAATAAAATAAAACTGTCTCTCAGAGCAAACTCCCGAGACGCCACTTCAAATTACTCATGTCAACACTTCCCCTTTAATTTACCCAGGATTCCTAGCCTGGCTAGGGCATGCCAGAGATATAAACCAATAGGAACCCTGCAATTAGCCGGGAAAAGACCTTACATTCAATTACATTCAGTCATAAAGGAAGAACAAATAGGTGATTGAGATTAATGGGGCATCTTTAAGAGCAGACAAGGATTGGACGCATAACGCACGCACACACACACCACACACCACACAGCACACACACACACAACCACACACACACACACACACACACACACACACACACACACACACACACACACACCACACACACACACACACACACACACACAACACACACACACACACACACACACACACACACACACACACACACACACACACACACACACACAACAGGGAACACCATACGCAGGCATGCCAGCACATTACCTTGGCATATTCTGCGCCGTGCTTCTCCTTGTAACCGTTCCGACAGACGGTGTAATTATAAAAGCGGGAATTTTTGATCAGCCCCACCCACTCCCGCCACCCAGGAGGGATGTAGCTGCCGTTGTACTCGTTCAGGTACTTCCCAAAGAACGCTGGGATGGAACAGAGGAGAGAGAGAAACGAGAATTACAATTAGAGAAACTTTCATGTAGAAATGTTACTTTGGCTTCACAGACATTAAAACATCATCCTCGAAAAGAGTACAAGATATTGGCTCTGATTTATTGTCTGTAAGAACCTGCAAGAAATGTCTCTAAATCTAATGATTCACTGGCAATTTTTGGATGCTTGGCGAGCAATGTTTCTCATAACCACAGAGTAGGGTAGTGAACTCACTCGATAAATATCAGCAATTTTTTTCCCTGTTGTGTGACCTTTCTCCGACCCTAACACCCCACTAACACCTCAGCCCCATGAATCCTGTACCTGGAACTGTTTGTGTGCCTCTAACTCTGTCCCTCCCTCTCTCTTCTCCTAACCAAACATCTCTCTATCTCTCCCCAGTAGAAGCCTCCTGGGCACAGGGCCAGTCTACCCAGAGAGAGCTAATTGTAGACCAACATATCAGCTCCAAAACCACAGCCCTCTTCGCTCTGCAAGCCACAGGACCCCATTGAGCTGCCCAGCCCAGAGCCTGTGCGCCTCCCCACATGCCTGGACTCCAAGCCATCACTCAGGCAGACACTAGCTGATGAGCCCCGACAGGAGCCTGGCACCCAACCCATGTTTGCATTTCTCACAGCAGACAGACAGGCAGGGAGCAGGCAGGGAGGGGGGGAGGTAGGCAGATAGATGGAGGCAGATAGAGAGGGAGGGAGGGAGGCTGGCAGATAGAGAGGGAGGGAGG
>NC_036867.1:11175002-11176863 GCF_002910315.2 Salvelinus sp. IW2-2015 | reverse complement strand
GAGGGAGGGAGACAGATATAGAGGGAGGGAGACAGATATAGAGGGAGGGAGACAGATATAGAGGGAGGGAGACAGATATAGAGGGAGGGAGACAGGCGAACGGAGGGACGGTTCCAGTAAGAAATGTGTGTTTGACTAACAGGAGTGATTGTCAACAGGAGTGATTGTCAACAGGCATTTGGGGAGCTGGTGACTGACTGAACTCTGACAGGGAGTGTGTGTGCCACTCTGTACCACCTTACCTGTCCTGTATCCTGTATTGTTGAGGTAGACGGCGAAGGAGCGTGGTTCATGCTGGGCCTGCCAGGACGGCGAAGAACAGTTCTCGTTGTTGGTGTAGGTGTTGTGGTTGTGAACGTACTTCCCAGTCAGCATGGACGAGCGCGACGGACAGCACATGGGCGTGCTCACAAAGGCATTGGTGAACGAGGTGCCTCCCTCTTCCATTATCTTACGAGTCTTATTCATCACCTGAAGAGAACCTAGAGGGGAGGAGTAGCGAGGAGAAGGGAGAAATGAGGAAAGAAATACATTAAAAGACGAACAGCAAGTTGAACAGTTATCCAGAAACATTTCTATGTGTCGCTGACACCAATCGTCACAGACTGCGGTCTTATAGCCTTCATGTAACTAGATTACAATTGACACAGTTCCGACTGTTCTGGACTGCCTGGCTTTTACACGGTTCCGTTTGTAGATCTTCCTTCATGACTTTTTAACCTGCTGCTCAGTAGTGACAGACAGTGTGGGAGATGGATTTTTGTCAGAGAGGAGAATTGCACCATTGCATTTCCCTGTGGGGAAACACTATGGTCAAACTAGGATTGGAGCTTTTCGCATCCCATCCTATTCTGTCAGAGTAATAAGTAACCATAATCCATTACACAAACACTGTACACCGCTCCACAAGGCCAGATGGCCCCTCTATCTGTTTGCGCTTCTGTCTGGGAGACAGAGGGAGCGAGAGAGAGGTGAGGATGTTCTCAGTCCCAGAGCGGTAGATAGCAGGGCCAACCATGCACCCTGTAGATTACAACGCTGATCCACAGAGCACCTTATAGTGGTAGTGACCAATACAAGACCACCACTATAGTCCCAGACCTCCGTAGGACAGACCGAGAGATGTACACTAGGAACCAAATGGAAGGAAACGGTGAGGGTCCTACCTGAATTTGTCCAATAAAAATGCTTGTTCTCATTTTCTGTTACAAAACGTTTTGCTACAGTGTGCACTAATGAACACAACCCAGATTCATACAGCTAAGGCACCTCTTACAAAATACAGCTAACAGGACCACTGCCAGACCTCCAGGGGATCAGCATGACAGTCTTACCAAGCTCCGTGTCCTGATCGTCGGTTATGATGAGGATGATGTTGGGCCTAATGTTCCTGCGGTCCCTCTGGATGCGTCCCCTCAGGCCTCCCTGGGCTCTGGTGGTGCTGAATGCTGAACAGCCCTGGTCCCAACCCAGGGACAGCAGGCCCAGCCAGGACACACACACCAGCAGCATGGCGGAGGGAAACCCAACGTATGTCCTGTGTCCAAAGGGCACCCTATCCCACGTACGCACTCTCCTTTGACCAGAGCCCTATGGGAAGTAGTAGGAAACAGGGTGCCATTTTGATATGCAGACACAGTGCATTCGGAAGTATTCAGACCCTTCCCACAACCTGTCTATATAAGGTCCCAATGACCCCCCGAGATCTCTTGTGTCAAGGCACAAATTTGATCTGGGAAGGTACCAAAACATTTCTGCAGCATTGAAGGTCCCCAGAAACACAGTGGCCTCCATCATTCTTTAAATGGAAGAAGTTGGCCAAAGCCCGACATACTGAGCAATCGTGGGAGAACTCTCCAGA
>NC_036867.1:11162015-11174021 GCF_002910315.2 Salvelinus sp. IW2-2015 | reverse complement strand
TTCCAGAAGGACAACCATCTCTGCAGCACTCCACCAATCAGGCCTTTATGGTAGAGTGGCCAAATGGAAGCCACTCCTCAGTAAAAGGCACATGACAGCCCTAAAGGACTCTCAGACCATGAGAAACAAGATTCTCTGGTCTGATGAAACCAAGATTGAACTCTTTGACCTGAATGCCATGCGTCATGTCTGGAGGAAACCTGACACCATTCCTACGGTGAAGCATGGTGGTGGCAGCATCATGCTCTGGGGATGTTTTTCAGCGGCAGGGACTGGGAGACTAGTCAGGATCGAGGGAAAGATGAACAGAGTAAAGTACAGAGAGATCCTTGATGAAATCCTGCTCCAGAGCGCTCAGGACCTCAGACTGGGGCGAAGGTTCCCCTTCCAACAGGACAACGATCCTAAGCACACAGCCAAGACAATCAGGAGTGGCTTCGGGACAAGTCTCTGAAAGTCCTTGAGTGGCCCAGCCAGAGCCCYAACTTGAACCCGATCAAACATCTCTAAAGAGACCTGAAAATAGCAGTGCAGTGACGCACCCCATCCAACCTGACAGATCTTAAGAGGATCTACAGAGAAGAATGGGATAAACTCCCCAAATACAGGTGTGCCAAGCTTGTAGCGCCATACCCAAGAAGACTCAAGGCTGCAATCGCCTGCCAAAGGTGCTTCAACAAAGTACTGAGTAAAGGGTCTGAATACTTATGTAAATGTGATATTTCAGATTTAAATGTGTAATACATTTGCAAAAATGTCAAAAAAACTGTTTTTGKTTTGTCATTATGGGTTATTGTGAGTAGATTGATGAAGATATATATTTTAGAATAAGGCTGTGAGGTAACAAAATATGTAAAAGTCAATGGATCTGAATACTTTCAAAATGCACTGTATATATCGTTCAACAAACAGACCAGAAGACCATCCTGAGTTAGCCACTCCAAACGTTGAACAACTTTACTATGAATGCGTCCCTAATGGCACTCCCTATATAGTGCACTACTTTTGACTAGAGCCCTATGAGCCCTGGTCAAAAGTAGTGCAATATAAAGGGAATGAGGGACCATTTGGGACAGCCTATAACAGTTCCAGCATGTGTTGTGTGTTGAGTGAAATACTCAACCCTTAAATGAAGATCAACCCCAGAAACCTCAACCCAGCCTGAACCTGGACAAGAACAGGCTGGGAAACACAAACGACAGACAACAGACACTGACCCATCTTAAGGCAACTATTAGAGAGAGAACTAGAGAGAGAGCTCACCTGAGTTGACATCATCTGTATTATAATGTCATCTTGTTCTTAATCCCTTCATATCATTTCACGAGAAAACACATCCAGTGTAGAGGCCTGAATCTGCTTCTCTCCCTGTGTTGATCAACTCTATCACACGTCAACCATCTCTCTCTCTCTCTCTCTGGCTATCTCCACGCTCCAATGCCTTCCCGCAAGCCCCACCCTGAACCAATCACAGCCCTTCCTCCCATCTGTCAGTCAACAGGCACCCCAAGCTCGTCAAGCGTGACAAGGGAGGTAGGGGTGGGTGGGCGGGGAGGTAGGGGGGGGTGGGGGGTGATGAGGTAGGGGTGGGTGGGTGGACGGGGAGGGAGAGGGGGAGAGGGGGGGTGATGAGGTGGGGGGGGGTGTACAGGGAATAGGGTGCCATTTGTGATGTCACTGTCGATAATAACCACAGTATAAATAACCACTGGCTTATTGCCTCTTCTACATTTACCACGTTCAGAAAGACGCCAATGAGTCTCTGAAGCTTTGGAAAGACGTTGATTTATGGTCCACTGGTGTTGATAGAACTTTCCATCTGGTATTGACTGGGTAAATAGTTTTTTTCCACTCTTGATAACATTGCTTACCAAGTTTATCAAATCAAATGTTATTTGTCACGTGCTTCGTAAAACAACAAGTGTGGACTAACAGTGAAAAGCTTACTTACGGGCCTTTCCAAACAATGCAGAGAGAAATGTTTTAAATACTTTGTATTGTCTGTTAATATGACTTAATAGACTGGTTTTAAACTGGAGACATACCTTACTGTTTGGTTAAGAGTAAACTGTATGTTGAATGGTGAGTAAGTTAAAGTTGAAAACCTACCCTATGTTTTCCCTTAATGCTGATCATGAAGGAAAACACAAAAAGATATTGGGATGGAGCCTTTAATTCAGCCATTGCTCCCTCTTTACTCCTTGGAGAAAGCCCTAGTGCTAGGTTGGGAACTGGCTCTGGGCCTGTTTGCTAAAGTTGAGGGGCACAGAGGCAGGGACAAAGGCAGTGACACCCACTGGGGTTTTGGCCCAGAAAGCAGGGTCTCTCCGTGAGGGAGGGCCAGGCTCAGGTGTGGGAGAGCCACCATTTTGTTCCAGCTCATTAGGTCAGAATGAAGATCAGTATGGTGCCACTCAGCAAGATGGCTGTCCAGAAGGTCTCCCGTCACTGGGAGATGATGGAGCTGCTATTACAATGTCATGGTTGTCATGGTCCACCTTGCTTTCTCACACCCTCAGGCCAAGCTGATGGCTGTATTACTCCTGGGGTTGGATTTTACCGTAGTTTAGCCACTGTTTCTGTAATCAACCCATCAATGTAAACCTTCTCCACCATTTCACACCCACCACATCTTCTTTCCTTCATAATCAGCAATAAGTGAGATTGTTGAAGTTGAAAACCTACCCTGTCTGACAACTGTGTTTCATCATAGCTAGCTAGCGTCTCTCCGGTCCAAAACATACATCACAGATATACTGAAGCATTCATAGATCTGTCTGTCAAAACAGATGGTCACCAAATCATGTTAGCCTAAATCTCTGTTTTTGGTTCCCTCTAAACATAATCTTTGTTAACTATGCCCTATTCCCTAATAGTGCACAACTTTTGACCAGTGCCCTTGTCAAAAGTAGTGCCAGAATAGCGATTAGGATGCCATTTGGGATGTAACCTATTTCTGCATAACTGTGTTGGTCATTGGTTTTCCATCTGCTTGTCTCCCCAAAGAGATGTGTAGTGATAATAAGCAGCTCTTAGCATGTGTCCCAAATGGCACCCTATTCTCTATAATGTGCACTACTTTTGACCAGGGCCCATAGTGCACTATGCAGGGAATAAGGTGCCATTTGGGACGTAAATCTCAGATGGAGCAGTAAGAGCTTTTTTGGAGAGTATTTTGGACAGGCATTGTCCGGGACAGCCTGCCCAGACATCCTAACAGCCCTGTACAAACACTGGCACTGTTTAGACCCTCAGCCCTCAGGCAGGGATTGGCAGGACACACACACACGTAGGCGAAAACACAGACGTGTACATACACAACACACGCCAGATGTTATTTGTTATTTTTCTTATTTTTTTCATTTTTATTTGTATTTATTTATTGTTTACTTCAGTTTATTTAGTAAATACTTTCTTAACACTTGTTTTTTTTCTTAAAACTGCATTGTCTACACGTGTTGTATTCGGCGCAATTTGATTTGATGTTAGAAACACTAGATTACCAAAAAAACATGCCCTACTCACACACGCACGATGAAGCCCACTTAACTCCTTACACTGTCACTGGAAGACTCTAAACAACCCAACAAGAGGCTATACTCAATACTCAAAAGGTTCTGTCTAATGTTAGCACCCAACCCACATTCACACTGCAGCCCAAATCAAATGGCACCCTATCCCTATGCAGTGCACTACTTTTAACCAGGACCCATAAGCTGCCCCAGAGGGCTCTGGTCAAAAGAAGTGTGCTATATAAGGACCAGGGTGCCATTTGGGATGCATTCTCAATTAGCCACGCCAATGATCCGTAGCAATGCTCTTTTCATGGGACTTCTTGAGGAATGAAGAAGCTGAGAGGCAGATAAAGAGTGTCATTGTGTGATATGCCACGCTAACAGCCCCAAATCGCCACATTCTCCTTACAACTGGAATTACAGCGCTAATACAATGCTATAAAACTTGATCATGGGACGGGGAAGCACATTGACACTGTGCTGAGGCAGCTGTCTTCAAAGCCAGTGTCCCAAATGGCACCCTATTCCCTATAAAAGGCACTACTTTTGACCAGGACCCATAGGGCTGTGATCAAATGTAGTGCAGTATATAGAGAATAGGGGGCCATTTGGGACAGACGGGAGGGTTCCATCTGTCACCTTCCTCTCCCTTTAACTCAACTCAATTGAACATGATTCAGTGTTAATTTGACCTGATTTGGTTCACTTTTCTACTGACTTTTTACCTTCAGAGAACAAAGGTCAACTTCAGTTCTCATTGGGACACAGGAAATGGAWAAATATGTTACGCACTCAGCCATTTCTAATATTCAAGTGAAGTTCCAACAATGATGCCCACTCATCTACGAGACCCCTAAACACACACACCTTGAACTTTAACCTCTGACAACCAGATTCCAGCCCCTGACAGTAGTGATGTCCTGACATTCCTATTACACCATGGGAGATGAGAGACAAAGAGAGAGCAGGGGTAGCCTTGCTGTAGACCCAGGAACAAAGGAGGCTTATCTCATAGGAGAGATAATTGACTACAGTACCTTCAGAAACTATTCACACCCCTTGACTTTTTCCACATTTTGTTGTGTTACAGCCTGAATTTAAAATGGATTCAATTGTGATTTTTTTTGTCACTGGCCTATGTTTAGAAATGTTAATTAATTAATAATGAAAAGCTGAAATGTCTTGAGTCAATTATTCAACCGATTGGAAACCTCATCTCTGTACCCCACACATACAAGTATCTGTAAGGGCCCCCAGTCGAGCAGTGAATTTCAAACAGATTCAACCACAAAGACCAGGAAGGTTTTCCAATGTCTCTCTAACATGCTGACCAAACCGGACGTGCGTGGACGTTGATTTTGTTCGACCACACCAGAAGCAATCAGGACACGCAGGTTGAAATATCAAAACAAACCCTGATCCAATTATATTCATTTGGGGAAATTAGCTTGCTCTTGCTAGCTAATTTGTCCTGGATATAAACATTGGGTTGTTATTTTACCTGAAATGCACAAGGTCCTCTACTCCGACAATTAATCCACAGATAAAAGGGTAAACTAAATTCGTTTCTCATCATCTCTCCTCCTTCAGGCTTCTTTTTCTTCTTTGGACTTTATATGGAGGTTGGTAACCAACTTTACAGCATTACTACATCTGACCGGAGTGTGGACCTCAGTTCATCTTACAATCCCCCACATGGGTATATGCTCCTAAAAACCAATGAGGAGATAGGAGTGACCGGACTTGCAGCGCATCACAAATTGAACCAATTTCTATTTTAGCGCCTGGCTACGCAGACGCTCGCTGACGTGCGTGAGCAGTGTGGGTGCAATGATTGAATAACATGCATGTGTACATTTATTTTGCAACGCTTGCACAACCGACGCAAGCGGTGTGGTCAGCATGTAAGAAGGGCACCTATTGGTAGAATGGTACAAATACAAAAATCTGACATTGGATATCCCTTTGAGCATGATGAAGTTACTAATTACACTTTGGATGGTGTATCAATACACCCAGTGACTACAAATATACTGCAGTCCTTCCTAACTCAGTTCCCAGAGAGGCAGGAAACCACTCAGGGATTTCACCATGAGGCAAATAGTGACTTTAAAACAGTTTGAGTTTCATGGCTGTGATAAGATAAAACTGAGGATGGATCAACAACATTGTAGTTACTCTACAATACTAACCTGTTTGCAACAAGGCACTAAAGTAATACTGCAAAACATGTGACAAAGCAATTAACTTTTTGTCCTGAATACAAAGTGTTATGTTTGGGGCAAATCTAATACAACACATTACTAAGTACCCCTCTCCATATTTTCAAGCATAGTGGTGGCTGCATCACGTTATGAAAATGCTTATAATCGTTAAGGACAGGTGAGTTTTTCAGGACAAGAAAAATAAACGGAATGGGGCTAAGCACAGGCAAAATCCTAGAGGAAAACCTGGTTCAGTCTGCTTTCCAACAAAGATGAATTCACCTGAATACATGAGCAGGACAATAACCTAAAAAACAAGGGTTGTATTTGAGTAGATTGGTGAGAGAAAAAATATATTTAATCAATTTTGAATTCAGGCTGTGCCACAACAAATTGTGCAAAAAGTCGAGGGGTATGAATACTTTCTGAAAGCGCTGTACGTCCCAAATGCCACCCTATTCCCTATGTAGTGTACTACTTTTGACCAGAGCCCTGTGTGAATAGGGTTCCATTTGGGACGCACATAATGATAACCTTCAGGATGTGTTCAAACCTGAGGGAATAGTTGACTAGAATATTGTGTTATTCTGTTATCTGGCATTGCAAATGCTTTGCATATGGAAGGTATTTGGCATCTTTCAGAAGAGTGATAGAAAATCTCCAAATGTGAAGGAAATATGAGAATTCTTGATCAGAAGTCAAGAATTTATKTTTTTTTTTCTAAGAGCAGCATCGTTTTTCTTAGCCTTTTCRTTCAGACCAAAACTGACACATTTAAAAGGAATGACCTCTTGAGAAAGCTTAAGTGAACCCAACCAAAGCAAACTATAGACCAAAGACCCTCAACTTAGTAAGAGGGGCAAAAACATTTCTCTTTGCCCCACAAAAATCCCCCTAGAACATAGTTCTATACGTCTGTAGGAAACAAGAGGTCTTTTATGCCAGACCCAGAGGCTATGTCACAAATAGCACCCTATATTCCCTATTTAGTGCACTACTTTTGGCCAGGGCCCATATGGAATAGTGTGCCATTTGGTACTCAACCTGACTACTGCAGAGTCATACTGTTTCTGCTTCCTAATTGTTTTGGAGGATTAGCGCCACTAATGAGCCTTTAAATTAGTCTTTACTCCTTTACTGTACTCATCAAGGGTTCAGCTGCAGTAGTAGAATATTGGGGACGGACCAGCCGTCCAGGAGAAGAAAAGGGCCTGGGGACGGGGGTTCAAAGTCGACCAAAACAAAAAGGGCACTATGGAGTTTCCAGTCAGTCCCTCTGACACGCACACAGCTGCCAGATGGAGTAAGAAATGTGCAATTTTCAGATTAATGGCCATCAACACTGAGTCAGCGTCCCAAATGGCACCCTGTTCCCTTACTAGTCTACTACTTTTGACCTGAGCCCTATGAGAATAAGTTGCCGCTTAGGGTGCTTATTGGTAGACAGCATGATAATCTTCACTTTCATGACMAATGATATAAAACAACCTCTCCCTTCACTACTAACCATGAATTACAAGAAAAGCCTTGCAGCTGTATAGGGAGTGAGAGAGAGCTATGGTAGTATACATTACACACTCCAGCAGCACACATCATTATAACTATGCCATCAGGCCCTACTTCCTCCTCTCATCTGCGTTGTTCCTCTCAGCCTTGGCTAGCCTGGAGATGGACAGAGCGAGAGGGAGAGAGGAGGGAGAGAGAGAGAGAAAGAGCGAGAGTGAGAATCAAAAAGAGAGGGAAAGAGAGAGAGTGGGGGGGGGGGGGCTTGCCCCTAACGAGCAGGCCTATTATGAATGAGGGACTTACTTCGGGGTCCCAGTGACATCTGGTTTAGGTTTGACACTCAGAACCTCTCCTCCAATATAACTTTTCATGTTCAGCCTGACAAGGAACAAAATGGACGGAGGATTCTATTTCCAGAGGAACATAAGGAGTTGTGATGATCGGGACAGTTCACTTTCAGGGGAAAGAGGAGGATCTTTTAGGATCAATCAGTGTCATGCGCATTCCATTGTCCCTCTTCCTTTTATTTCCTCCATTGTTCAATTCCCTTCATTGTTCAGTAATGACTGATAAATGCACAAGACGGTGCTGCCAAACAGAAGACTGAGCCAGATGCATTCCGTCTGCCATGTCGTGCGCTAGCCGTCTGTGTTTGTATGTGTGTGAGGGTCGTGTGTTATCTGTGGCTGTAAGGAATGCACAGCCAATCAGAGGGCTTCCCAAAGCTCCTTAACCGCAATCCACCATTGTCCCTCTGGGGCTTGTAATGGTTTCCCTCTACCTCCTTGGCTTGGGATGACTTCACACACTTGAGCACACACACACACACACGCACAAGCATGTACACACAGATACACACACACTCATTCTCCTTATCTCACCCCCCATGTAACCCATGTGTGTGTTGTGTGTGTGAGTGTGTGTGTGAGGGTGTAGCTCAGGAGGCCCATCCCAGCRCAAGTGGCTGAGGTTAGTCTAAACTAGCCGCGATCAAAGCCACATAACCACTCAGGTCAGTGCACGGTCAGGGCACAGGACGCTGTGTGGTTAGAGGCCTTCACAGCAGCKTACCAGTCAACCATTCAGCCAGCCAGCCATCCCTGCACTAGCTAGCTAGCTTTGTTGCCATGGTTTCTGAGTGTACTGTACTTCAGTGAGGGCCTGACTTAAACCTATTGAGCGAGAGAGAGCTATGGGCTGTGCAGCAACGAAGGATAATCTCAGAGGTAGAGAGAGAGAAACAGAGAGACAGAGAGAGAGATTAGGAATATGTGTGTGTGCCGAGATGCCAAATAAAACATGAGAGAGAATGTATGAGGAGATCTCTGTGTGTAGAAGAGGGAGAGACAGAATCTACTGATTTGGTTCTGATACCGCTCCCATATTTCAGCCCAGCCTTGATTACTCCCACTTGTTTTTCCAAGGGGGGGGGGGGGGGGGGGGGAATTATTATGGAGCCCCATGAGCTTAATATTGAGGTTTGTTCCAAATGTTGCTCTAATCCTGTTGGGGAATTTGGCTGGGCGGATGCCACGGGGCCTGGTACACTGAGAAGAATCTTTGTGAGGAGGGCCCTGGGTGCCCTGAGTAGGCCGGGGCAGAAGGGAGTCGTGGAGGTAGAGGGGTAGGGCGCGGTGCCCATCAAGACTGGTCAAGCCTGGATCTCTCTCCCACACTGCTGTCCAGCCCACGGACTGAAGGAGTGCTGTCTCTTTAGCTACCACACTCTCACACTCACTCCAGTGACACTTCCGTCACAAAGTAAGGACAAATATGATTCAAGCCCAGTACTGACAACTGATCTATGAAAACTATAAATCAACAGAGATCTGGATTGCAACAACACAACTAAAGGAGTGCCTTGGTTCTGTGAAAGCTGAATCTGTACCGGTAGCCCGAGTTCAACCCCTAAACCCTACACCCTTCGCCCTGAGACCCTTAGAGAGCCCCTTTGTAGTGCCCTTACAGCCCAGCCCCAGGCTGCTAGACCCTGATCATTAATTATGTGTCCATGTAAATATATCATTAAATTAATCCAGCTCCCACGGACATCAAAGACTGAAGCAGCCCGGCCACCAGGTGGTCCGTTGGGAACTCTGCTGGGAGCGCTGAGAGGCTTTGAGAACGCTGAGAGGGAAATGATTAAAACACACAAGAGGACGGCTGTTTCGGAAAAGTTGCGAGTTGACTCTGTGTGTGTACTGTGTGTTCGTGAGGGAGACCGTGTATGTGTGTGGTTGAAAGATACACACTTTCTCCCTCTCAAAGTGCTGTACATAGTATGTCTCTGTTAATAATACCATTCCTTACTAGACAACAAGCTAGCTAAGATGCAACTAACATATAAGCCTAACTATAGCTAACAAGCTGCTTAACTAAGTAATAAATCAACCAACCAGGACCACACACCACAACTGTAACCATTCAGATGTGGGCCATCTGCAAATGAACAGTAGACATTGGGAATGTTTACATGCACAGTAATAGTATGATATTAAACTGATTATGGCAGTAGGTCAAGTATGGCAATAGTCATGTAAACACCTTACTCTGCTTATCTTAAATTGGAGTAAGGTCAAACATTGAAGTAAACATACGCTGATTAAAACACCTGGTTTTCTGAGCAATCTTTTGAATTATTAGGACATGTAAACAGCTTAAATCGGCATTCCAGCTGTGTTCTTGATCTGCTCATGTGCCAGCACCGGTATGTCCCTCTTATGCATGAGTGAAATGAGTTCGGAAAAACTGAAAGTATGCTTCTTAGAAATAGTTTTCACATACAAACTCCCATACTGCTAAGTCATTAGGAGGCCCTGGTGTCTATACTAGTCCCATACTGCTGAGTCATCAGGAGGCCCTGGTACTCGAGTGTTCTCCTCTCCTTTCATTGCCCTGGGCGCTATGCTGTGTGCTTTCCGAGGCTGGGATAAGCGTCATTTGTAATTCAATTACTTTTATCTGTCCTGCCCACCACAACTCCAGCACCTGCCAGCCTTAACTTACTGTATTTTAGCCAACCACTCCTTAAAGACAATATTCACCCAAGTAGAGCTATATCGCTCATATCATTCTCACTCCTTCAGCTTATCACTGTTTTAGGACATTTACAGCAGAGATATTTATATCCAACTTAGAACCATAAAGACCCTAGACCATAAAGACCCAAGACCATAAAGACCCTAGACCATAAAGAACATAAAGAACCTAGAACCCTAAAGACCCTAGAACATCAAGTCTCTAGACCATAAAACCCTAGACCATAAAGACATAAAGAACCTAGAACCCTAAAGACCCTAAAGACCTAAAGACCCTAAAGACCCTAGACCATAAAGACCCTAAATACCCTAGACCATAAAGACCCTAAAGACCATAGACCATTAAAGACCCTAACACCATAAAGACCGTAAAGACCCTAGACCATCAAGACCCTAACCATAAGACCCTAAAGACCAACTGACCATAAAGACCCTAAACCATAAAGACCCGTAGACCATAAAGACCCTAAAGACCATAGACCCATAACCCTAGACCCTAAAGACCATAAAGACCCTAGACCCTAAAGACCATTAAAGACCCTAGACCCTAAAGACCCTAGACCCTAAAGACCCAAGACCCTAAAGACCCTAGACCCTAGACCATAAAGACCCTAAAGACCATAGACCATAAAACCCTAGACCCTAAAGACCATAAAGACCCTAGACCCTTTAAAGACCCTAGACCCTAAAGACCCAAGACCCTAGACCCTAAAGACCCAAGACCCTAAAGACCTAGACCCTAAAGACCATAAAACCCTAGACCCTTAGACCCTAAAGACCATAAAGACCCTAAAGACCCTAGACCCTAAAGAACCCTACAAGACCATAAAGACCCAGACCCTAAAGACCCTAGACCCTAAAGACCCTTAAAGACCCTAACCATAAAGACCCCTAGACCCTAAAGACCATAAGACCCTAGACCATATAAAGACCCTAGACAAGTAAAGACGCTAGACCATAAAGACCATAAGACCCTATGAACAGTAAAACCCTTATACCAAATACCCTATACCAAAGACCCTATATCCTAAAGGAACATAAAGACCCTAAAGGACCATAAAGACCCTGACCCTAAAGGACCATCAAGACCCTAGACCCTAAAGACCCTATACCAAAGACCCTATATCCTAAAGAACATAAAGACCCTAAAGACCATAAAACCCTAGACCCTAAAGACCATAAAGACCCTAGACCATAAAGACCCTAAAGACCATAGACCATAAAGACCCTAAACCATAAAGACCCTGACCCTTAAGACCATTCAAGACCCTAGACCCTAAAGACCCTATACCAAAGACCCTATATCCTAAGGAACATTAAAGACCCAAAGACCATAAAGACCCTAGACCATAAAACCCTAAAGACCATAGACCATAAAGACCCTAAAGGACCCCAAAGACCCTAGACCATAAAGACCCTAAGACCCTAAATACCATAAAGAACCCTAGACCCTAAAACCCATAGACCCTAGACATAAAGACCCTAGACCCTAAAGACCATAAAGACCCTAGACCCTAAAACCATAAAGACCCTAGACCCTAAAGACATAAAGACCCTAGACCCTAAAACCATAATAACCCTAGACCCTAAAGACCATAAAGACCCTAGACCATAAAGACCCTAGACCCTAAAGACCCTAGACCCTAACGACCCTAGACCATAAAGACCCTAATCCTAGACCCCTATAGACCATAAAGACCCCTATACCATAAAGACCCTGACCCTAAAGACCCTAGTATTCAG
>NC_036867.1:11110999-11157128 GCF_002910315.2 Salvelinus sp. IW2-2015 | reverse complement strand
CATAAAGGCCACAAAGACTCTATAAAATGAAGACCCTAGTAAAAAGACCACAAGACTAGGGGCCATTCGCCCGCACATGGTCACATAACACCTGAATATACACACACAGTCTCACACACGAGGGACAGCGTCTGAATGTGTGTGCGCTCCAGGGGCAGAGGGAAGAAAAGGAGCAGAGGAGCTGAAGCAAATGCATGCTGGCTTTTATTAGTGGAGCTGTCCAACCATCAAGAGGAAGGAGAGACAGAGAGACAGAGACAGAGAGAGAGAGAGAGACAGAGAGGAGAGAGAGACAGAGAGACAGACATACAGAGAGAGACAGAGAGACAGAGAGAGAGACAGAGAGAGACAGAGAGACAGAGAGAGAGCATAATAAAGAGCCGTGGGCTGTGTTCATCACAAATCCCTCCCTCTTCCCTTCCTCTCTCCTCCTCCTCTTTTCCCTTCCTCCCCCCTCAATCTCCCTCCTTCCTCCCTTATTATCTCCATTCTGTATAGTCGGTGGATGAAAGGTTTGGATCCTCCAGGGGCCACCACTTCTCCCAAACCCCCAGCCTACTTCCATTGGATGGATGCATTCTGACAGCCTGCTTAATGGTACGTGATACAGGCAGGACCCTTTCTCTTGACAATCACAAACAGATTGCTGCTCCCCAGGGAGCAGATTATGGGACAACAGGGATGACAAGGCAGGGACACTGCAGGCCTCTGGTGGGTAGGAGGGGAGGACAAGGGGTTGTGGTTAGTGTGTGTGTACACGTGTGTGTACACGTGTGTGTGTACACACATGTTAACCATGTTTGCCTGATTCTGCTCCCATGCCTGCCTTTTGCTCAAAAGATGGTCGTGTGTGTCCATAAGCGTGCATATGTATTTTGTGTGTGTGTGTGTGTGTGTGTGTGTGTGAACGTGCGCCTAAATAACAGTATAATAACGTGAGGCCCATCCTCTGATCACAACATACTCACCCCTGACACTACCCTCCTAAGAGGCATCTCTCTCCTCTCTTCATCCCCCTCCTCTTCTCCTCCCATGTTCACACCTCCCCTTTCTTCTTTCCTCCCCGCTTCTTTGCGCTCAACGTCCCCCTTTTCTCCTCCTCCCTCCCTCCCTCCCTCCCCGCTCTCTTGTTCTCACTATAAGCCCCTGCTGCATCCACGTGCAGTAACACAGCGAAGGACTCCCCCGCTCTCCCCTCCCATTCACTCTCACTCACTGCAACAAACTAAAGGGCCCATGTGTCTTTCAACTAACTCACTACAAAACTACAGGCTCTAACTTTGTTCTGACTGACCGCACAGCACCCTAACTTGTGAGTGAGTTTACAGTCCAAAACACGGAACTTCACAACTGCTCATCAAGGTCGAGAAAGGAGAGATGGTGGCAGACACTACTTAAAACAAAACACACAGAGGTGGAGGATGTATGGTCTCGTTTAGCTTCTCATTACCGTCTCGTTTACCTTCCATGACACCTCTAGCTCCAGAGAGGAAGACTGCGCAAACACTTGGGAGTGCTGTTGTGAGCACCCGGAGCAGCCCACTGCAGAGTGCATGTGCCTGTGAGTGCATGCATTTCTTGCTCTTAAAAACCCCAGGAAACTTTACGGCGACAGTTTCACTCTGTAGCTTCATACTAGAACACTACCAACAACAACACCGTTCTCTCTTAGTCTCTGGCTAGAAGCAGCCTACCGCTAACAACACACGCTGTCTCTCTATGCTGCTAGGAACATAACCAACGAACATAACCGTCTCTCTATCTCTGCTAGAACAACTACCAACTACACACCGTCTCTCTATCTCTGCTAGAACACTACACAACACACCAGTCTCTCTATCTCTGCTAGAGACACGTACAACCACACAACCGTCTTCTCTATCTCTGCTAGCCCCTAGCAACACACACAAGCTCCTTATCTCGCTGAGAACACTACCAGCAACTAACACCGTCTCTCTATCTCTGCTAGAACACTACCAACAACACACCGTCTCTCTATCTCTGCTAGAACACTACCAAACAACACAACGCTCTCTATCTCTGCTAGAACCATACCAACAACACAGCAGTCTCTCTATCTCTGCTAGAACACTACCAACAACACAGCCGTCTCTCTATCTCTGTAGAACACTACCAACTACACACAGTCTCTCTATCTCTGCTAGAACACTACCAACTACACACCAGTCTCTCTATCTCTGCTAGAACCTACCAACACACACCGTCTCTCTATCTCTGCTAGAACACTACCAACTACACACAGCTCTCTATCTCTGCTAGAACACTACCGAACAACACACGTTCTTATCCCTGCTAGAACACTACACACACACCGTCCTCCTATCCTGCTAGAACACTACCAACACACACAGTCTCTCTCTATCTCTGCTAGAACACTACCAACTACACACCGTCTCTCTTTCTCTGCTAGAACACTACCAACTACACACAGTCTCTCTATCTCTGCTAGAAACTACCAAACTACACACAGTCCTCTCTATCTCTGCTAGGAACACTACCAAAACTACAACAGTCTCTCTATCTCTGCTAGAACTACCAACACACAACAGTCTCTCTATCTGCTAGAAACACTACCAACACACACAGTCTCTTATCTCTCTAGAACACTACACTAAACACGAACGTCTCTCTACTCTGCTGAGAACCTCCAACACACACCGTCTCTCTATCTGTCTGCGCTAGAACACTTACCAACTACACATCCGTCTCTTCTCATCTCTGCTAGAAACACTTACCAACTACACACAGTCTCTCTATCTCTGTACGAACACTACACAAAACACACCGCGTCTGCTCTATCTCTGCTAGAACACCTACCAACTTACAACACAGTCTCTCTATCTCTGCTAGAAACAGCTACCAACACACAACACGTTCTCTCTATCTCCTAGAAGCACTACCAACAACACTAGCCGTCTTCTATCTCTGGCTAAACACTAGCAACACACACCGGTCTCTCTATCTGCTGCTAGTAACTAGTACCAACCAACACGACCGTCTCTCTATCTCTCCTGGCTTAGAACAGTACCAACCACACTACAGTTCTCTCTATCTCTGCTAGAAACACACGCAACACACACCAGTCTCTCTACTCGCTAATGCACTACCAACTACACACGTCTCGTCTACTTGCCCTGTAGAGACTACTACCACTACACACGTCTCTCTATCTCTGCTATGTATACACTAGCCAACTACCACGACACAGGTTGCTCTCTATCTCTGCGTAGAACACTACCACTACCACACAGCTCATCTATCTCTGCTAGAACACTACCAACAACACACCGTCCATCTCCTAGACACTCATCACATGAGTCTCCATCTGCCTGAACATAACAGTCTTACTCTCAGACCTACCAAACAACACACGTCTCTCTATCTCTCTTAGAACACTACCAACAACAAGCACAGCACTTGTTTTATCGTCTGCTAGAACACTACCAACAACACACAGTCTCTCTATCTCTGCTAGAACACTACCAACTACAAGGCAACCGAAAGAGAAAGAAAGTGTCTCTCTGAAACGGATCTAAAGACTGTGATCACACAAAGGATATGAGGCTATTCGGAGCAAATGGCACCCTATTCTTTATACAGGGCATTACTTTTTACCCGAGCCCTATAGGCCATGGTCAATAGTAGTGCACTATTTAGGGAATAGGGGGCCATTTGGGACGCACCCTGGTAAGATGAGCTCACTGCCTGCTGTTTGGTAAATACTGGTCATTTAGTTTGATAGAGGATGATAGAGGAGGACAGACAATCTCTCTGGTCTCTACCATGCAATCAGCCTGCAGAGAGGAGCTGTACTGTCATCAAGACTGGATAGAGAGATAAACCAGGAAAGAGGAGAGAGAGGGAGGACAGAGTGAGTGGGGGGGAGAAGAAGGTGAAATTGGGAGGGAGAGAGAGAAATAAGAGTGAGCTAAGGGAGGAGAAAAAGAGAGCGAGAGAGAGAGGGATGAGGAGGGTGGTTGAGTTTCCTTCCTAAAACACAGGCTGCCTGCTGAGAAGAGACAGCTCTTTTAAACAGTGTCACTCACTGGCTCACACAGTCGTTTATGCTCTCTTTATCTCTTCCATCTACTCTCTCTTTCCATCCCAATTTCTCCCTCTTTACCCATCTCCGCATGTAAACCATGCAGAGATGGTCTGTCTTTAGTCTCTGTCCTCATCTCTGCTTGTTCTCTTTCCATCCCTCTCTCTCTCCTTCCCAATTGGTCCCAGAGAGACATTGTGTTTGTATTTGTATTTATTAAGGATCCACCATTAGCTGCCAAGGCAGCAGCTACTCTTCCTGGGGTCCAAACAAATTAAGCAAAATGTAATAAAACAGTTCACATAACATTATTACGTCACTAAATATCTGAAATACAACATTTATAATACTATCATACCTACATGTGTGTGGAGTGAGTGTGCTAGTGTGTGTGTTCATGTGTGTGTGCCTGTGTGTGTCTCCTCATAGTCCTCATTGTTCCGTAAGGTGTCGTTTTTTTTCTTCTTCTGATTTTACTGCTTGCATGAGTTACTTGAGGTGGAATAAAGTTAATGTAGTCATGGTTCTGTGTAGTACAGTGCGTTTTCCAGAYTCCGTTCTGGACTTGGSGACTGTGAAGAGACCTCTGGTGGCATGTCTTGTGGGGCTGTGTTCTAGTCCCTTAAACAGACAGCTCTGTGATTTCAACATGTCAATACCTCTCACAAAGTCAAGTCGTGATGCAGTCAATCTCTCCTCTACTTTGAGCCAGGAGAGTTGTTACCTCTCAATGTACGTTTAAGGGCCAGCCGTGCTGCTCTGTTCTGGGCCAACTGTAATCTGCCTATGTCCCTCTGTGGCACTAGACCATATGACTGGGCAGTAGTCCAGGTGCGACAAAACTAGGGCCTGTAGGACTGTAAGACAGCAGAGCAGCGCTTTATCACGGACAGACCTCTCCCCGTCTTAGCTACGACCGTGATGGTTTACAGTTCAGGGTTACACCAAGCAGTTTCTTACACTAGCAGAGAGTCTGACCACTGACTCTACCCTGTCTTATAAAGTACAACAGTATCCAGCCAGTCAGAAAGCTGTGAAACGTCGTCCACTATAGCAACAGCCGTTTGTTTGACGTAATACCCGTGAAAATGTGGTTCTGGTTTGAGGATAAAGGGGCATTCTATAAACATAAAATAAGGGAGG
Organism: Salvelinus sp. IW2-2015; assembly: GCF_002910315.2. NCBI lineage: Eukaryota > Metazoa > Chordata > Actinopteri > Salmoniformes > Salmonidae > Salvelinus > Salvelinus sp. IW2-2015. The sequence continues at coordinate 11,151,922 of NC_036867.1, read as the reverse complement.
GAAAATTGCTATACACCTATGCTTTGTATATGGATAAATGAGAGACTTAGGAAGGTAAGATACTTTACACACATTCCAAAGACTGGTCGTAAACACACATGATAGATATTTTTCCACCAGTCAGTCGACACATACAGTCATGCAGGCTTTATGCTGGCATACCCCACCACACACACACTGTTCCTCTCGCATGACTAAGATTTTCTCTGTGTCATTATAAGACTCGGTCAGCCTCTATCTATCTCGCTCGCTCATTCCCTCGCTATCCCTTTCTCTCCCTCTCTCGCTCTCTACTCAAGCCGAGTGCGTTAACACAAACACAGACACACACAGAGAGAGAGAGCCCGAGTCAGACGGAAACGACAGCGAGCGAGGCAGAGGAGAGGTAGATAGCCACTGGGACAATGTTTGTCTTGGCACGGCGCTGCCCCCTTGGAACCCCACTGACGTTATAGCTAACAGCTGCTTGTGTTGTTGCTAACACGCTAACACTAACCTGTGTGAAGGGTCTCCCCTCTTACAGCTCTTTGGGCTGGAAATACCTTCCATTACTTTAAGAACAATATGCACCACAAACTCAAAGAAGACTTTCCTGGGAATAGTGTTGAATATGACTTGGCTATGACAAGTGACAGCATAACTACTACTTCACTACAACTATCAACTTATAAGAGGGTCTCCCTATAAGAGCTGGCACTATCAACCACTAGAATTGAATTCGAATCTAGACTTTGAGTATAATCTGGACTAAGCATAATCTTCAACACAAGCTATGGAAAATAAAAGCATAACAACGACTGTTGCACTGAATTTGGTAAATAGAACAGTTAAAATACTGTACATCTCAATTGTTTTGTAAAATTAGATGCCGGACAAAATTAGCACTTTGGAGGATTTACTTGGTGACTAGATATAGTACAATCTACAGTACCATTTATCCGCTGTACCTTCTCAATCTTACTGTAGCCTTCTCTTCCTAAAATCGACAACCGTCTTCGTCAATCTCTCAATAGCGCTCATCTAGCCTTCTGCCCCTACACTAAAGCACATGGCAGGAACGGACGGACAGGCATGGAAATCAGAACCAGTCGTGTACATTTTACGCTAATTGTTCCTGGTGCATCCAATAGGCAGAGGCTTTTTACGGCGCCACTGCATAAACTTGCCATTTACTTAATCTAGGGCGGAGGAGAGAGAATCTCCCTTTTATATACCAGTAACTACATACATACATACAGAGATCTTCCACACAAGCCTAGTACTGTATGTACAGAGGCTCTACACACAACTACATACATACATATGGAACTGATAGGTTTTACATCGGTCGTGTTAAAGCTAGAGTTGGTGGTGAAGTTTCTCTTCCACCAATACCACTGAAAACATTTTCTTTAAAGGGGTGGCAGGTGGCAAGCCTAGTACCGAAAAGTTGCCGGATCGAATCCCCGAGCTGACAAGGTAAAAATCTGTCATTCTGCCCCTGAACAAGGCAGTTAACCCACTGTTCCCCGGTAGGCTGTCATTGTAAATAAGAATTTGTTCATAACTGACTTGCCTGGTTAAATAAACAATTAAAAAAACTTCCTCTACCAAAAGGCTGACTGTGGGAGGATTTATGGCAGATTTTTCAATAAATATTACAGTAAGAAAATTAGATCAAATTTCTCTGCTACCCATACAGCCGAACCATTTTACATTTACATTTGAGTCATTTAACAGACGTGCTTAACTAGCAGCCTTTCACAGCCAAAACCCCTCTATAGTATCTGCTCATCAGCCCGCTCATCAATACAACAGACRTGGTGTGAAAATCCACACAGGATGATCTATATGCAATGCTGGTTGCATTAGACCACTCTTTGATGTTAATCAGGAAGTGGACCAACGGCTGCTGGGTAAACACACACCAACACAAAAGCTTTCTCTCACCAAACTCTGTTCCTCTTTCACCAAACAGCTGCACAATGTCAGGTCACAAACACTTCACACACACAGTGCCCGAGCGAGGTATAAATACGATACATCACATTCCCAATCCATTCTCAATGACTCCCTTTTCACTTGAATGGAGTTAAATGGCTGAAGTCAGGCATACATTCCGCAGCAGCACTCTCTGACAGTCCCGAATGGCACCCTATTCCCTATATTGTGCAACGCTTTTGACAAGGGTCCATAGGTCAAAAGTAGTGCACTATATAGAGAAATAGGGTGCCATTTGGTAGTCAGTCAGGAAGACGATCCGAACAGCAACATTCATTTAGTCAGTCTGGCTCTACTGCCACTGTGAGCCAAATAACCAAACACCCTTAGTTTGATTTATCAAAGTACTCTGTGTTGCTGATTGTGTGGGTGAGTTGCGGTAACCAAGGGGAGTTTTTAGTTTGTTCAGCAAGTCCACAAAATCGAACTCCAAAATAAAATGTCCACTAGCATGGGTTAAGAATCTGCGGAACCAAACACAACGTGTGGATGAGATGAGATTTATATCAAATTCCCAATAATTCAAACTTGATAAATTTGCGTAAATAAAAAAACATACTCGTCACAAATGGACACGCAACCACCTCTGACATATTCCACTGCACTCATGTGCACAGGTCTCAGAGTGCAAGTCAATACTATCTGCTTTCTTCTTTTCAGCAACTCCGTATTAATGGTGAAGGAAGCCATGCAGTATTTATGAAACAACAATATTCCATTCATGGAATGTTGCTCCAGCGCTCTAAAATCCTAATCCTTGAGGACTATGGAATGTTGCAACGGAGGGAATTCCTGTCATTCACAGAGAAAACTCTGAAGTTCTGCGACACACACACACACACACACACACACACACACACACACACACACACACACAGTCTTGTCCTGAGTAGAGCGCCTGTGAAACAACTCTGTCTCTCAGTGAACAGAAGCACATCTCTGCATGCTGCCATAAATCACTGCCAACAGACCGAGAAAGAGAGAGGTGTTTGACTGTCTCTCTCACCTCTAAACTCTCTACTGGGAAAACTAGAGCTCTAACAGCAGAAAGAAACCTGGAAGCAGAAAAAGACTGAAAAAGAGAAATAGAAGGTGAAAGAAAGTGACAAAGAAAACGTTTCACATTACCTGGAAGGCAAGAGAGCAGAGTGCCGGAGTGAGAGTGTGAGAAAGAAGGATAAGGATCTCTTTTTTTTCTCCCCGTCTCCTCTTCTCTTCTTGTTCTCATGCAGAGTTCTGTTCTTGGTGGTAGAGTAGTGGAGAGGAGAGGTGGACCACACAGCTCAGCTCCTCTGGATGAAGGAGAAGAAGAGGACAACCTCTCAGCTCTAATCCCCTCTACGATGTGATAACACTCTTTAACCCCAACCATCTGTTGAGACACGTCCCTGAGCAGAGAGGCAGAGCAGACCTACCGCCTCCTCTAGTCCAATCCCACTCCACCCTAACCAATCACAGCTCTCTGTAGGCTGGCTACTGGGTGGCTCCTTGCTGCCAGGAGGCAGGGACAAGGACAGAGGAGGGAGAGGGGAGAGACACACACACACTATGGGAGAGACACAAGTAGAGAAAGCCCCTAGCCACAGTAACCTGAGAGGGAAAGAGAGAGTGAGAGTGTGTGTTTGTGTGTTGGAGAGAGAGGGAGGGGACAGAGGGAGAGTAGAGGGAGAGGGTGGGACAGAGAGTGACATGGAGGGACAGAGAGTGAGAGTAGAGTGAGAGGGGTGGGGGGCAGAGGGAGAGTAGAGTGAGAGGGGGAACAGAGAGTGAGAGTAGAGTGAGAGGGGGGACAGAGAGTGAGAGGGAGGGACAGAGAGTGAGAGAGATACAGGGCAGAGAGGCAGAGAGAGAAAGAATGAAAAATGATTGTGACAGTTGACAAAAAATGCACTGTCAACTGAACAGTTTTTGTTCACACAGCTCTCCGGAATTCCAAAAGATACACAGATACACACACACACCCTTTCACACTCACGTACAGTGGCAGCCCCATATTCCCCCTAACCCCTGACGAGCCACCACCCTCTCCCCCTTCTCCCCTTCCAGCTCCCTTACCAGCCCTACCCACCTATCCCCCTTCTCCCCTCCCCTACCAGCCCTACCCACCTACCCCCCTTATCCCCTCCCCCCTTCCACCTCTCTCCCTTCTCCCCATGTCCTGTTTTCTACCCCTCCCCCCTGTCCCACTCGAGTTTGTGTTCTAGGAATCAAACTAATAAAGCTTTAGGTTCAGTTGGCTCCATGTGTGACAACCGTTAGCACTAAAGCACTAGCTTGCAACATCTGCAGACAGACACAGGGGCAGAGAGCAGATCAGGCTACAGCCCTCACACCTTAGTGTGATAAATCATCCTCTCTCTCTCTACACACACACATACACACACACACACACACACACACACACACACACACACACACACACACACACACACACACACACACACACACACACACACACACACACACACACACACACACACACCCACACACACACACACACACACACACACACACACACACACACACACACACACACACAGCTATCACCTTAAGTTAAAAAGAGGGCAGGGGGGAGAGAGCAAGAGAGAGAGACGTTAAATTCTACAACCACCTAAAAGGAAGGGATTCACAAATCTTCCACAACAAAGCCATCAGCTACAGAGAGGTGAACGTGGTGAAGAGTCCCCTAAGCACGCTGGTCCTGGGGCTCTGTTCACAAACACAAACACAAACAGACCCCAGAAGCCCCAGGACAGCAACACAATTAGACCCAACCAAATCATGAGAAAACAAAAATATACCTACTTGACACATTGGAAAGAATTAACTAGAAAACATAGCTATCTTGAATGCTATTTAGCCCTAAACAGAGAGTACACAGTTGCAGAATACCTGACCACTGCGACTGACCCAAACTTAAGGAAAGCTTTGACTATGTATAGACTCAGTGAGCATAGCCTTGCTATTGAGAAAGGCTGCCGTAGGTAGACCTTGCGCTCAAGAGAAGACAGGCTATGTGCACACTGCCCACAAAATGAGGTGGAAACTGAGCTGCACTTCCTAACCTCCTGCCAAATGTATAACCATATTAGAGACACATATTTCCCTCAGATTACATAGATCCACAAATAATCTGAAAACAAACCCAATTTTGATAAACTCCCATATCTACTGGGTGAAATACCACAGTGTGCCATCACAGCAGCATGATTTGTGACCTGTTGCCACAAGAAAAGGGCCATTTATTTCTCCTTTTGTACTTTAACTATTTGCACATTGCTACAACACTGTATATAGACATAATATGACATTTGAAATGTCTTCATTCTTTGGAACTTCTGTGAGTGTAATGTTTACTGTTCATTTTCTTGTTTATTTCACTTTTGTTTATTATCTATTTCACTTGCTTTAGCAATGTTAACATACAGTTGAAGTCGGAAGTTTACATACACCAAATACGTTTAAACTCAGTTTTTCATAATTCCTGACATTTAATCCTAGTAAAAAATTCCCTGTCTTAGGTCAGTTAGGATCACCACTTTATTTTAAGAATGTGAAATGTCAGAATAATAGTATAGAGAATGATTCCCAGTGGGTCAGAAGTTTACATACACTCAATTAGTATTTGGTAACATTGCCTTTAAATTGTTTAACTTGGGTCAAACGTTTCGGGTAGCCTTCCACAAGCTTCCCACAATAAGTTGGGTGAATTTTGTCCATTTCCTCCTGACAGAGCTGGTGTAACTGAGTCAGGTTTTCAGGCCTCCTTGCTCGCACACACTTTTTCAGTTCGGCCCACTCATTTTCTATAGAATTGAGGTCAGGGCTTTGTGATGGCCACTCCAATACCTTGACTTTGTTGTCCTTAAGCCATTTTGCCGCAACTTTGGAAGTATGCTTGGGGTCAATGTCCATTTGGGATACCCATTTGCCACCAAGCTTTAACTTCCTGACTGATGTCTTGAGATGTTGCTTCAATATTTCCACATAATTTTCCTGCCTCATGATTCCATCTATTTTGTGAAGTGCACGAGTCCCTCCTGCAGCAAAGCACCCCCACAACATGATGCTGCCACCTCCGTGCTTCACGGTTGGGATGGTGTTCTTTGGCTTGCAAGCCTCCCCCTTTTCCTCCAAACATAACGATGGTGATTATGGCCAAACAGTTCTATTTTTGTTTCATCATTGTTTCATTCATCTCCAAAAAGTACAATCTTTGTCTCCATGTGCGGTTGCAAACCGTAGTCTGGCTTTTTTATGGCGGTTTTGGAGCAGTGGCTTCTTCCTTGCTGAGCGGCCTTTCAGGTTATGTCGATATAGGACTCGTTTTACTGTGGATATAGATACTTTTGTACCTGTTTCCTCCAGCATATTCACAATGTCCTTTGCTGTTGTTCTGGGATTGATTTGCACTTTTCTCACCAAAGTACGTTCATCTCTAGGAGACAGAATGTGTCTCCTTCCTGAGCAGTATGGTGGTTGAATGGTCCCATGGTGTTTGTACTTGCATACTTGCTATTGTTTGTACAGATGAACGTGGTACCTTCAGGTATTTGGAAATTGCTCCCAAGGATGAACCAGACTTGTGGAGGTCTACAAAAAAATGTCTGAGGTCCTGGCTGATTTCTTTTGATTTTCCCATGATGGCAAGCAAAGAGGCACTGAGTTTGAAGGTAGGCCTTGAAATACATCCACAGGTACACCTTCAATTGACTCAAATGATGTTAATTTGCCTATCAGAAGCTTCTAAAACCATGACATAATTTTCTGGAATTTTCCAAGCTGTTTAAAGACACAGTCAACTTAGTGTATGTAAACTTCTGACCCACTGGAATGGTGATACAGTGAATTATAAGTGAAATAATTGGTRMGTAAACAATTGTTGGAACAATTTATTGTGTCCTGCACAAAGTAGATGTCCTAACCGACTTGCCAAATCTATAGTTTATTAACAGGAAATTTGTGGAGTGGTTGAAAAAGGAGTTTTAATGACTCAACCTAATTGTATGTAAACTTCTGACTTCAACTGTATGTTTCCCATGCCAATAAAGCCCTTGAATTGAATAGGAGGTGGGGAGGGAGCATGAGTGGGAGAGAGGGGAAGAGAGCTAGACCGAGAGAACAAGAGAGATGGAACGAAGGAAGAAAAGAAAGAGGGAGAGAGAAAGAGGGAGCTATCAGTGAACAATCCCTGATAGTGAAGGGTTCCATTGAGTGCAAGTAGCAGGCAGTGTTAGGCTGTGATCTCACCTTTCCACACCTATCTGCCATTAGTAAAGACTTCCAAGTCCCATTATAGCTAGATTTCCGACACAATCAAATAAACAGACCTAGATGAATGTCTTTAAGACATGTCCTCAATGTACTTAATGTAGTCAATGTACTTTAAAATGAAGATGAATGTCTTTCTGAGCAACCTACTCACACTTCCTTGCAATACAGTAGGTGTCAATGGGTCTCTCACACCCCATTGTTTTTCTCACTGACCCATTAAGGGTTAACTCAGTGAGGATCTTGATCATCTTTCAGTAGAGTATCAAAGGGTTACCACTGCTGGGTTAATACACATCCAACACAGTACTAACACAAAGTGACTATATACACACACACAGCTATCACCTTAAGTTAAAAAGAGGGCAGAGGAGAGATGTTAAATTCTACAACCACCTAAAAGGAAGTGATTCCCAAACCTTCATAACAAAGCCAACACCTACAGAGAGATGGACCTGTAGAAGAGTCCCCTAAGCAAGCTGGTCCTGGGGCTCTGCTCACAAACAGGGGCCTTCCTCTCAGAGGAAAGCCCTAAAAATTGTCAAAGACTCCAGCCACCGTAATCATAGACTGTTCTCTCTGCTTCCGCATGGCAAGCGGTACCGGAGCGCCAAGTTTAGGTCCAAAAGACTTCTTAACAGCTTCTACCACCAAGCCATTAGACTCCTGAACAGCTAATCAAAGGGCTACCCAGACCCCTCTTTTACACTGCTGCTACTCTCTGTTTATTATCTATGCCTAGTCACTTTACCTCTACCTACATGTACATATTACCTCAATTACCTCGACTAACCGGTGCCCCCGCACATTGATTCTGTATATAGCCTCGGTTGTTATTTAATTGTTGCTGTTTAATTATTTGTTACTTTTATTTTCTATTTTTTACTCTACACTTATTTTTATTATTTTTTCTTAAAACTTCTTAAAGCATTGTTGGTTAAGGGCTTGTAAGTAAGCATTTCACTGTAAGGTCTGCACCTGTTGTATTCGGCGCAAGTGACAAATAAAATTAGATTTATAGAGGAACACATGGAGTTCGTTCATCAGTGGTGTAAAACATGAAACAAAGGCGTCTAAGTGAAGATATTTGCATTCCCTAGCAGTGTTCCATTCATGCCTGTTGTTGGCTCCTAAATCAAATCAAAGTGAAATTGGTCGCGTAGAAACATTTGAAGAGGTTATCGAAGGTGTAGCGAAATGCTTGTGTATCTAGCTCCAACAGGGCAGTAAGAGCTAGCAATACAAAACACTACACACATAAACCAAAAAGAATAAAAGAAAGAAATTAAGAAATACCAGATCGAATACAATTAACAACCCAAATAGCACTGTAGCAGTAAAAAAAATGCTATCTATACGTATGTGCAGTATAGCCAGAGAATTTGCACCAGATATACTTAGAATTATACGTAAAACAGTAGATATATTAGCGTGAGCTATGTCAAGAATCCAGTATATAAATAAATATGCGGTGTGTATAAATAGTTAACTAAAATGTAATGTAGAATAGTAGTAATATTAGAAAGAGCTGTCAAGAATATAAATACTCTTTCTCTCTCGCTATCTCTCACCCTCTGCTAAAGGAATTGGTGAACAGCATCTATATTGGCTAAAATAACTGCATACAATCCAATTTTGATAAACTCGCATATCTATAGGGGGAAATACCACAGTGTGCCATCACAACAGCACGATTGTGACCTGTTGCCACAAGAAAAGGGCAACCAGTGAGGAACAAACACCAAAGTAAATACAACCCATATGTTTATTTTCCCTTATGTACATCATTAACACTGTATGTAGACATAATTATCATGACACAAGGCGAGACCCAGATGCAGACACAGGAGCCAAATGAAAATCGGCAATGAGGGCCGGGTCCAGGATGTCTTTAGCAGGGACCTAGCACCTCTCCTCCGGGCCATAATCCTCCCAATCAACCAGGTACTGGAAACCCCTGCCCCGTGGTCGAACCCTCAGGAGGCATCTCACCGTATACGCTGTCTGGTCATCGATGACCCGGTGGGGGGGCCTGGAAACAGAAGACAAAGGACTATGAGACACAGGGCTTAATCCTAGACACATGGAAGGTAGGGTGAATACGGAGGGTACCTGGTAACACAAGACGGACAGCAGTGGAACTCAGGACTCTGGAGATGGAAAAGGACTCTGGAAAAGGACCAATGAAACCGGGAGACAGTTTGCGGGACTCTACCTGAAGGGGCAGATCCTGAGTGGAAAGCCCTACCCTCTGCCCAATGCGGTAACAGGGAGCTGCGGTCCGGTGACGGTCCGCTTGTTGACGATACCTGGAGTTGGTCTTGAAAATAGCCGCCCTGGCTCTTCTCCAGGTACGTTGACAGTGGCGGACAAATATCTGGGCCGAGGGTACGCTGACCTCCTGCTCTTGTTCAGGGAAGAGTGGAGGCTGATACCCCATGGAGCACTCTGAAAGGGGAGAGTCCCATGGCAGAACAGGGAAGGGTGTTCCGGGCATACTCCACCCAGACCAGTTGACGGCTCCAGGTAGTGGGGTTGGTTGAGACCAGTCATCTTAAGGTGGTCTGATCAGCTCACTCCAACTGGTCGTTTGATTGGGGATGGAATCCGGAGGATAGACTGGCCGATTGGGGTGCAGAACGCCTTCCAAAACTGAGATGAGAATTGAGGACCGCGGTCAGAAATCATATCCACCGGGAGACCATCGATCCGGAAGACGTGCTGCACGATGAGTTGGGCCGTTTCCTTGGCAGAGGGTAGTTTAGGGAGAGGGATGAAATGAGCGGCCTTAGAAAACCGATCCACCACTGTCAGAATGACGGTGTTGCCATCAGACGGGGGAAGCCCAGTGACAGAGAGATATGGGACCAGGGACGATGGGGGACCGGTAGTGGCTGAAGAAGGCCAGAAGGAGCTTGTCGTGGAGTCTTATTCTGGACGTACACCGTGCATGCGGCAATGAAGGTAGAGATGTCAGGAACCATTGTGGGCCACCAGAAACATTGCTGAAGGAAGGCTAGGGTACGGCGGGAACCAGGATGACAGGTTAGCCTGGAGGAATGAGCCCATTCCAGGACCCGGGACCTGAATGAGTTGGGGACAAACAGCCGGTTGGCCGGGCCCCCTTCAGGTCCAGGCTGGGAGCGCTGTGCCTTGCGAAACAGAGTCTCAATACCCCAAACCACAGTGGCTGCTAGGCATGAGGTAGGGAAAATGGTTTCGGTGACCGAGGGTGTGGCAGAGGAACTGTATAGGCAAGAGAGAGCATCAGGCTTCACATTTTTGGACACTGGGTGGTAGGAAATGGTGAAGTTGAATCTGGTAAACAACAGAGCCCACCGAGCCTGCCTAGAGTTAAGGTGCTTGGCTTTACGGAGATATTCCAGATTTTTATGGTTGGTCGAGACCAAGAACGMCTGTTCTGCTCCTTCCAGCCAGTGCCTCCACTCTTCCAACACCATCTTGACCGCCACGAGATCTCGGTTGCCTATGTCGTAGGTCCTCTCTGCAGAATTGAGACGGTGGGACAGGAAGGCACAGGGATGAAGCTTTTGGTCCTTGGCAGATCGCTGGGACAGGGTGGCCCCCACTCCAACATCAGATGCATCCACCTCAACCACAAATTGACACGACGGGTTCGGATGGATGAGGATGGGTGCTGTTGTGAACCGATGCTTCAGGGCCACAAAGGCTTTGTTGACAGCAGGAGACCATTTGAACGGTACTTTGGGAGAAGTGAGTGCCGAGAGGGGGCCCGCCATGGTGCTGTAACACTGAATGAAATGGGGGAAGAAGTTTGTAAATCCAAGGAAATGTTCCAAAGGCACCCTGGACGTAGGTTGAGGCCTATCCACCACTGCTTTCACCTTTCCAGGATCCATCTGGACAATATCCTCAGCAGTGACATATCCCAGAAAAGCGATTGTAGAGTGGTGGAACTCACACTTCTCGGCTTTCACGAACATTTGGTTCTCCAGTAGGCACTGAAGGACCTGCCTGACATGAAGAACATGTTCTTGGGCAGACTGGGAAAAAATAGGATGTCGTCAAGGTAGACGAACACAAAACGGTTGAGCATGTCCGGAGCACATTGTTTACCGAAGCCTGAAAGACAGCGGGGTGTTGGGGAGTCAAAACGGCATGACCTGATACCCATAATGTCCGCTGGCTGTGTTGAAGGCTGTCTTCCACTCATCCCTTTCACGTATCTGAACCAGGTGGTAGGCAATCCGAAGGTCCAACTTGGAAAAAATGGTGGCCCGCTGGAGAGGTTCAAAAGCCGAGGAGAGGAGTGGTAAGGGGTAATGATTTTTTAGAGTAATGTCATTCAGTCCCCAGTAGTCAATGCACGGACGCGGGGTCTTGTCCTTCTTCTCCACAAAGAAAAACCCTGCGCCGGCAGGAGATGCAGACGGACGGACGGCTCCAGTAGCCAGAGACTCCTCTATGTACTCCTCCATAGCCTTGGTCTCCGGCCCGGATAGAGAATATAGCCGACCCCAAGGTGGTGTGTTACCTGGGAGAAGATAAATGGCACAATCATAAGGACGGTGCGGGGGTAGGGAAGTTGCACGTGCCTTACTGAAAACTTCAAGTAGGTCATGGTACTCAGTGGGAATGACAGAAACATCCAAAGCCTTGCTGACATCATGAGGAAGACGTCTGGGGGAAGGCTGTGCTGCTTGAAGGTATAGCGTCGATCAATTGTAATGGTTAGGGCGATGAGGGAGTCGAGATCCACCGGCAATTTCCGAGCAGCTAGCTCATCTTTTACCACCTCGGATAATCCATGAAGAAAAGTATCGAAGAGAGACTCTGGATTCTAGGCACTCTCGGCGGCCAACTTGCAAAAATCAACCGAGTAGTCTGCCACACTCCAGGAGTTTTGATGTAAATCAAGAGGTTTACTGGCCACCTCTCTCCCGGATACCGGAAGCTCAAATACCTTCCTCACCTCCACCATGAATTCCTCCAGATGACAACAAAGGATTGCTGCCCCCAAACAGCTGTGGCCGAGGAGAGCGCCCTTCCCGACATTAGCTTAATAATATACACGATCTTCGATCGGTACGAAGGGAACAAAGATGGTTGTAGCTCAAAAATAAGCAAGCACTGAGAAAGAAAGCCCCAACAGGAACCAGGATCTCCAGAATATTCCTCCTCCGGAGGAGGTAAGCGGGGTTCTCGGGGAACCGGGGTAGACTGTATCAACTCACCACTAAAAGGAAAAAATGCACTGGGAGGTTGGGGTCTCTCAGGGATGGCAGACAGCCTAGGAGTTATCTCCTTAATTAGTTCCATAGTAGCCTTAAACCCTTGGTCGTGGCATTCTGTCTGAGAACGAAGCCCTTCCAGAAGGTCCTGTAACAGCTCCTCATGTCTCCCAATGGTGGCTCCCTGCAGGGAGACAGCGTGGCGAATCTGGTCCAAGTCTTCTGGGTCTGTCATGGCCAGTTCATACTATCATGACACAAGGCGAGACCCAGATGCAACCACAGGAGGCAGATGTTTGGAGTTTAAGAGTGGCAGACAGGCTCAAGGTCAAGGTAGGCAGAATGGTCAGGCAGGCGGGTACAGAGTCCAGAACAGGCAAGGGTCAAAACCGGGAGGACTAGAAAAAGGAGAATAGCAAAGGCAGGAGTATGGGACAAAACGCTGGTTGACTTGAAACATACAAGACGAGCTGGCACAGAGAGACAGGAAACACAGGGATAAATACACTGGTGAAAACAAGCGACACCTGGAGGGGGTGGAGACAATAACAAAGACAGGTGAAACAGATCAGGGTGTGACACATACTAGTGTCTTCACTGACATTTTCAACCTCTTCCTGACCGAGTCTGTAATACCTACATGTTTCAAGCAGACCACCATAGTCGCTGTGCACAAGAATGCAAAGGTAACCTGTCTAAATGACTACCGACCCATAGCACTCACGTCTGTAGCCATGAAGTACTTTGAAAGGCTGGTCAAAGCTCACATCAACACCATCATCCCGGAAACCCTAGACCCACTCCAATTCGCATACCGCCCCAACAGATCCACAGATGACGCAATCTCAATTGCACTCCACTCTGCCCTTTCCCACCTGGACAAAAGGAACACCTACGTGAGAATGCTGTTCATTGACTACAGCTCAGCGTTCAACAGCATAGTACCCACAAAGCTCATCACTAAGCTAAGGACCCTGGGACTAAACACCTCCCTCTGCAACTGGATCCTGGACTTCCTGACGGGCCGCCCCCAGGTCGTAAGGGTAGGCAACAACACATCTTGCACGCTGAGCTTCAACACTGGGGCCCCTCAGGGGTATGTGCTTAGTACCCTCCTGTACTCCCTATTCACCCACGACTGTGTGGCCAAGCACAACTCCAACACCATCATTAAGTTTGCTGATGACACAACTGTGGTAGGCCTGATCACCAACAACGATGAGACAGCCTCTAGGGAGGAGGTCAGAACCCTGGCAGTGTGGTGCCAGGATACCAACCTCTCCCTCAATGTGAGCAAGACAAAGGAGATGATCGTGGACTATAGGAAAAGGAGGGCCGAACAGGCTGTAGTGGGGCGGGTCGATGGGGCTGTAGTGGAGCGGGTTGAGAGTTTCACATCAACAACAAATTATTATGGTCCAAACACACCAAGACAGTCGTGAAGAGGGCATGACAACACTTTTTCTCCCTCAGGAGACAGAATATACTTGGCATGGGTCCCCAGATACTCAAAAGTTCTATAGCTGCACCATCGAGAGCATCCCATCATCTGTGGATCTGTTGGGGCGGTATGCGAATTGGAGTGGGTCTAGGGTTTCCGCGATGATCACTGCCTGGTATGGCAACTGCTTGGCATTCGACCGTAAGGCGCTACAGTGGGTAGTGCGTACGGCCCAATACATAACTGGGGCCAAGCTTCCTGCCATCCAGATCCTATATACTAGGTGTTGTCAGAGGAAGGCCCCAAACATTGTCAAAGACTCCAGTCACCCATGTCATAGACTGTTCTCTCTGCTACCACACGACAAGTGGTACCGGAGCACCAAGTCTAGGTCCAAAAGGCTCCTTAACAGCTTCTACCCCCAAGCTATAAGACTGCTGAACAATTAATCAAATGGCCACCTGGACTATTTACATTGACCCCCCCTTTGTTTTTACACCGCTGCTACTTGCTGTTTATCATCTATGCATAGTCACTTTACCCCTACCTACATGTACAAATTACCTCAACTAACCTGTACCCCCCCCCCCGCACATTGACTCAGTACCGGTACCTCCTGTATATAGCCCTGTTATTGTTATGTCATTTTATCATGTAACTTTTTATTACATTTTTTACTTTCGTTTATTTAGTAAATATTTTCTCAACTATTTCTTGAACTGCATTGTTGGTTAAGGGCTCGTAAGTAAGCATTTCACGGTAAGGTCTACGACACCTGTTGTATTCGGCACAAATAAAATTGTATTTGATTTGGGTGGCTACTCAGTTGATTTAATATGACAATCTGAAATGTCTCTATTCTTTTGGAACATTTGTGAGTGTAATGTTTACCGTTCATTTAACTTTTGTTTATTATCTATTTCACTTGCTTTGGCAATGTAAACATATGTTTCCCATGCCAATAAATCCCTTTGAATTGAATTGAATAGAGAGATGGAGTGAGAGAAAAAAAACCTGTGATATGGCCCAACAGATGGCACCCTTTGCTCCCTCCATCCCTCCCTTCTACCCAACACTACTTCTCCACCTCCCTCCCAACACTGCTTCTCCACCTCCCTCCTTCCTTCGCTCCCTCCCACTCAACACTACTTCTCTGAGGGGACAAAAGTACTGCACTATGTAGGGAGTAGGGTGCCATTTGGGACACAGCTTCAGCCTCATATCACCACAAATTTCCCTGGTATTCTCTCCCCTCCCCAACTACCTCTAGGGGAATCCCTCCAGCTTCAACCCCACCCCCAGCTCAACCCCCACCCCTGCTCTTCCTCCACACACCAAGCCACAACAACACCCCCGCCCCCCCACAAACTCAGACCCCCAACTCCAAAACACCCCAGCCCCTGGATATGACCGTTTCAACTAGCCTCATCCCCTCCTCCCCCAGCCTCCTCACCCCTCTGTGGGGCTTGTTGCAGGTGCAGGCAATTTTGGAGGGCTACTCGGTTCACTAGCCCCATTCATTACCTCCTGAATGAGACACACATGGTGTCATAGTCCTGGTCCTAGCTTTACGTCAATGAGGAGAAGCTAAGACAGGAGAGGGAGAGAGAGGGACGGAGGGAGAGAAACAGAAAAGAAAGGGGGGCAGGGTTGGAATGCAGATTTGAATGTGCAGACCTGAGTGACATTAGCCTGTCTTGTACTACACATGGAGTACTGAATGCTAACGTTACACTAAAGCCCGGCTCTAGGACTGGACGGCAGGCGGGTGGTATGGTGGGCTCTGCTTGGTGTCAGGTGTCGAGAAGAGGACAGGATCTGCATCCCAAATGGCACTCTATTCTCTGTCCTGGTCAAAAGTAGTGCACTATATAGAGAATATTTTGGCTCCCGAGTGGCGCAGGGGTCTAAGTCACCGCATCTCAGTGCTAGAGGCGTCACTACAGACACAGCCTGAATTCGAACCAGGGTATCACAACCGGACGTGATTGTGAGTCCCATAGGGCGGCGCACAATTGGCCCAGCGTCGTCCGGGTTAGGGGAGGGTTTGGCCGGGGTAGGCTGTCATTGTAAATAAGAATTTGTTCCTGACTTGCTTAGTTAAATAAAGGTTACTTAAAAAATAGGGGGCCATTTGGGAGGCACCAGGATCAAAGTGCTAGCTGAATGGTGCATGCTGGGAGTGTCTGACACCCAGAGGATGATGGGGGGCAAGCCAAGTTGGTCAGTGGCGGATGTAGTAGGATAAGCCAAGGTGACATTGCTGTAGAGTTGGTGTGTGTAGGGTAGTTCCTACTAATACCCTTCTGAGCCTATATTTATCTGTGGCCCTGGTCCCCTCGCTGGTTCCCAGGACCCTGAAGCCCCGGTTGGGGTCACGTGCAGACAAACACACCGGGGTCGCTCCGGAGGAAGGGTGAGAGGAGGGGGGAACGAAGCTACCGTAGTGAATTCCTAATGTGCCCCCGGGTCCTGGACGACAGCTGCACACGCTGCACACGCCACCCGCCTGCTGCTACACGCATGTTCCCCACTAACACACGCCCACGTGGCTTTACATGTACTGTGTGACACAACACACAAACGCATGTGGTGTATGTGCGGCAGCATCTGTTACAGGGACCAAAGCTTCTTGCCAGTGTACAGGCCTCGGTTTCTCATACGTGAAGACAAAAACCACAAATACTGTGTATAGGCTAAATATTTACACAATATCCAGACTGTTCTCACCAAGATCAATATCAGGACTGTTCCCACATACCAAGATCAATATCAGGACTGTTCTCACATACCAAGATCAATGTCAGGACTGTTCTCACATACCAAGATCAATGTCAGGACTGTTTCGACATACCCAAGATCAATGTCAGGACTGTTCTCACATAACCAAGATAATGTCAGGACTGTTCTCACATACCAAGATCAATGTCAGGACTGTTCTCACATACCAAGATCAATGTCAGGACTGTTCTCACATACACGATCAATATCAGGACTGTTCTCACATACCAAGATCAATATCAGGACTGTTCTCACATACCAAGATCAATATCAGGACTGTTCTCACATACCAGAGACTCAATTTATCAGGACTGTTCTCACATACCAAGATCAATGTCAGGACTGTTCTCACATACCAAGATCAATATCAGGACTGTTCTCACATACCAAGATCAATATCTAATATTCCTGATAGGAATTAGTCTCATCCTCATCTTAAAATGTGTCAAATCACTGGTTCAGCTCGTCCTCCCATGGTCTGCCTGTATGTGTCCCAAATGGCACCCTATTCCCATAGGGCTCTGGTAAAAAGTAGTGCACAATAAGGAACAGTGTGCCATTTGTGACGCATCCCTAGACGGTGGTTCTCGTATCCCAGAGTGCCTTGGGGTATGCCCTGTGGGCCCTGGTCATTACATGGCTGTCACTCATCTGGTGGGTTAGAATGTCTTTGATCTGCTTACCTCTACCCACAGAGAGGTTATCTTCCGTTCTCTTCATCTCTACCTGATTCTAACTGCCCTGGAACCCACCAGATAAGCAACATGACATTTGTAGCTAATTGAACTAAATCTAATGAAGCTAATATAACTCAATCTCTAATCTAAGCTAGAGTCACAACTGGTTCAGGCCCATAATTTGATAACAGTTGTCTAAGGTGCTTTGTGGTGTACTGCAAGAGGAAAAGTAGTAGTTTAGTAGTAGTGTAGTAGTCAATGATGTATATAAACCCTGTATTGCTGATGCTATGCATTGGCCAATGAGAGACTTTGAAGGCACCAGTCGGCCATATTGGCACTCCCCAGTGGCAGCAGTCCTCCATAGGAATAAATTGAATTCTACAGTATTTTTTATTAAATGTTTCAAGGACAACATGACATGCATTTAAGTATTTTTTGTTGTTGTAGGGGTAACAGTAATCTAAAAATATATATTTTAAGGATTTTTTTCAATATTTTTTGTAAAGATGTTTAGCTCACATAATATAATGTAAAAGTATGTGTTAAGGTGTCTGTAATAGAATAAACGAGGCAAAAGTAGGAAATTAATAAATGCATTTCTATAGGTTCCAAAATATTTTTTACAATGTTGGGGGAGTGCCAAGATGGAACACAGCGCCCCCTATCAGTTATCTAGTGTACAGTTCAGTTGGAAACTATTCTGACCCCTTCCCATTTTTCCACATTTTGTTAAGTACAGCCTTGTTCTAAAATGGATTAAATAAAAATCAATCTACACACGATACCCCACATTGACAAAGCGAAAACAGAAAAAAATATATAAAAAAATTAACTGAAATATCTTATTTTCATAAGTATTCGGAGCCTTTGCTATGAGACTTGAAATTGAGCTCAGGTGCATCCTGTTTCCAGTCCAAACTGAGCAATTGGGGGAGAAGGGCTTTGTTTAGGGAGATGACCAAGAACCTGATAGTCACTCTGACAGAGCTCCAGAGTTCCTCTGTGGAGATGGGAGAACCTTCCAGAATAACCACCATCTCTGCAGCACTCCACCAATCAGGCCTTTATGTTAGAGTGTCCAGACAGAAGCCACTCCTCGGTAAAAGGCACATGACATCCCCCCTTGGAGTTTGCTAAAAGACACCTAAAAGACTCTCAGACCATGAGAAACAAGATTCTGTGGTCTGATGAAACTAAGATTGAACTCTTTGGCCTGAATGCCAAGCGTCACGTCTGGTGGAAACCTGGCATCATCCCTACGGTGAATCATGGTGGTGGCAGCATCATGCTGTGGGGATGTTTTTCAGTGGCGGGGAGACTAGTCAAGATCGAGGGAAAGATGAACGGAGCACTTAGAGATCCTTGATGAAAGCCTGCTCCAGAACACTCAGGACCTCAGACTGGGGCGAAGGTTCACCTTCCAACAGGACAATGACCCTAGGCACGCAGCAGAGGAGTGGCTTTGTGACAAGTCTCCGAATGTCCTTGAGTGGCCCAGCCAGAGCCTGGACTTGAACCTGATTGAACATCTCTAGAGAGACCTGAAAAATTTTGTGCAAAGACGCTCGCCATCCAACCTGACAGAGCTTGAGAGGATTTGCAGAGAAGAATTTGCAGAGAAGAAAAATACAGGTGTACCAAGCTTGTAGCGTCATACCCAAGAAGACTCAAGGCTGTAATCGCAGGCAAATGTGCTTCAACAAAGTACTGAGTAAAGGGTCTGAATACTTATGTAAATGTGATTTCAGTTTTACATTTTTTATACATTTGCAAAAAAAAAAATTACAAGTTTTTGCTTTGTCATTATGGGGTATTGTGTGTAGAATGATGAGGGGAAAAAACTATTTAATACATTTTAGTATAAGTTTGTAACAAAATAAAATATGGAAAAAGTCAAGGGGTCTGAATACTTTCCGAATGCCCTGCGTATAGAAATCATTGGTTGTAGTAGTAATGTACTACAAAGGGAATCGAGTCAAATGAGTGCACTACAAGGGGAGTAGAGTATTACACCATTTCTTATTACTCCTTTAGGGTTCTGGTCAAAAGTAGTGCACTATATAGGGAATAGGGTGCCATTTGGGATTAATCCACACAGAGTTCCTTGTGAAATAGAGATTGTTCTAGAAGTGTGTCCATCATCTGCATACAATATGTGCAAAGGAATGTCATGTTGTTCCAAGATAAATAACCATTGTTTTTTTATCATCTTGGCTATTTAACTAAGCTCTTTGGACACTTGTCTCATTGCCGAGTGTGGAAGCAGTTAGTGTGTAATGAAGTGTGATGTGCTGCTCTGTACTCAGGAGGGATTCAACCAGATATGCAAATCTGCCCTAATTTTGATAGTTGTTCAACAGGATGTTTTTGGTTCAATTACCTGTAATGAAATTACCTAGATTTGATCAAATCATTTCCTCAAAGAGAATCACTTCCTATGTAGTGTGGTTCATATACAGTTAGTGGACACCATCTTCTCTTCACAGAGATACATTCATGAATGATTATTAACTTCCTTTAAAATGTGACACCATATTAGTTGAGGTATTTGAATATATATCTCACCTTTGCAATAGCTTCAATCCAAAGCAACGTATCCCACATTTTCATAATAAACCCATTAGCCTGCACAATGTGTCAGTGTATTCTACTTCGCTCATGTAGGAACACTAAGTAACACATTAGCCTCATGACGTTGTGTTAGATTACACCAGTTCATTTATTGTCTTGCCACAGCCTTGATAAACTCAACCGCAACCTGCCATTCGGGACACACTGGTATAAGTAAACTTTTTAACGATTGACAATTTTGATTCCTCCTTATTTTCTTTGAATATCCAGCTCGTGACAGTCTATCGAAATAATGCCTAAAAAAATAAATAAATGCAATTGATATCGTGGTGAGTGCAATCTGCTATGAGGGGGTTTGGCATGGTAAACATAACTGTTGCAGAGTAACGTGATATGAATGAACTCTAACCACTCACTGCAACCCATCAGACAGTGTAGGGAAACATAGCCTGCAGGTTAKGTCCCAAATGACACCCTATTCCCTATATAGTGCAGTACTTTTGACCAGAGCTCTCTGGGTTTGCCTATGGGCCCTAGTCAAAAGTAGTGCACTATATAGGAAAAAAMGGTGCCATTTAGGCATCAGCCTGGAGGGTATGAGCGTTGGTCCAGTGACCGGAAGGTTGCTGGATCGAATCCCCAAGCGGACAAGGTAAAAATCTGTCATTCTGCCCCTGAGGAAGGCAGTTAACCCAATGTTCCCCATGCACCGATGGCATGGACGTTGATTAAGGCAGCACCCTGCACCACTCTGATTCTGAGGGTTTTGGTTAAATGCTGAAGACACATTTCAGTTGAATGCATTCAGTTGTACAACTGACTAGGTGTCCCCCTTTCCCTTTCGGGATGCAAAAATTGAAGTCTAATGCAAAGGGACATGTTTCAAAGTCTCAGCCTCGGCCTCTGGATCCTCTCTCTATGTCAATTAGGACTGAGAGAAACTCAACTCATACTACATAGAGAGAGAGAAGGTGGGTGCGTGTGTGTGTGGTGACACGAGTGAGAGACTGAAAGAGGGAGGGAGTGTCAGTATATGTAAGACAGGGAAAGAGCTGGACAAGGATGAATGGTGCAAGAATGAAAGGAGAAAAAGAAAAACAGGGTATGTGATGCAGCCCACTTCCTGTCTGGGGGTCTTTGTCTGGCCTTGTGTGTTAATTGGGAGGTGGGGGGGGGGGGGGGCTGCTCACTCTACATGCCACTAAAGAGAGAGAGAGAGAAGCGAGGGAAAAGGGAGAAAATAAGCGAGAATGTTAAAGAGAAAGAGAGAGAGAGATCGAGAAAGCAGAGAGATAGCGAGAGAGGGGGGGGGGGGGGGGGGGGGGGGGGTCTACATGCTACCAATGGACTCAGCTAGGCCTGGTAGCCCCACAGTTCCCCCTGGTTTTGTAATGGGTCCCCCCCTCTCTCTCCTCTTTCAAATCAAATCACAATTTTACTTGTCACATGCTTCATAAACAACAGGTGTAGACTAACAGCAAAATGCTTACTCATGGGTCCTTTTCCAACAATGCAGAGTTAAAGATAAAGATTAAAATAAGTGACAAGGAATAATTACACAGTGAATAACAATAACCATAAAGAGTAAAAATAACATGGCCATATAGAGGGAGTACCAGTACCGAGTTGATGTGCAGGGGTACAAGGTAATTGAGTTAGCTAATGTACATGTAGATATGTAATGGTAGTGTTAAGTAGATATGTATAGGTAGATATGTATAGGTAGATATGTATAGGTAGATATGTATGGTAGGATTATGTATAGGTAGATATGTATAGGTAGATATGTATAGGTAGATATGTATAGGTAGATATGTATAGTAGATATGTATAGGTAGATATGTATAGGTAGAATATGTAATAAGTAGATATGTATAGGTAAATATGTATAGGTAGATATGTATAGGTAGATATGTATAAGTACATATGTATAGGTAGATATGTATTGGTAGATATGTATAGTAGATATGTATAGGTAGATATGTATAGGTAGATATGTATAGGTAGATATGTATGGTAGATATGTATAGGTAGATATGTATAGGTAGATATGTAATGGTAGATATGTATAGGTAGATATGTATAAGTAAAATATGTATAGGTAGATATGTATAGGTAGATATGTATAGGTAGATTGTTAGTAGAATATGTATAGGTAGATATGTATAAGTAGATATGTATAGGTAGATATGTATAGGTAGATAATGTATAAGTAGATATGTATAGGTAGATATGTATAGGTAGATATGTAATAGGTAGATATGTATAAGTACATATGTATAGGTAGATATGTATTGGTAGAATTTATGGTAGGGTAGATATGTATAAGTAGATATGTATAGTAGATATGTATAGGTAGATATGTATAGTGAATATGTATAAGTAGATATGTATAGGTAGATATGTAATAGGTTAGATATGTAATGTAGATATGTACAAGTAGATATGTACAGTAGATATGTATAGTAGATATGTATAGGTAGATATGTATAGGTAGATATATGTATAGTATTAGATATGTAAGTAGATATGTAATAGGTAGATATGTATAGGTAGATATGTTATAGGTAGATATGTATAGGTAGATATGTATAGTAGATATTGTATAAGTAGATATGTATAGGTGATATGTAAAAGTAGATATGTATAGGTAGATATGGTATAAGTAGATAGTATAGGTAGAATATGTATAGGTTAGAATATGTATAGGTAGATATGTATAGGTGATATGTATAAGTAGATTGTATAAGATATGTATAGGTAGATATGTTAGTAGATATGTATGTAGATATGTATAGTAGATATGTATAGGTAGATATGTATAGGTAGATATGTATATGTAGATATGTATAAGTAGATATGTATAGGTAGATATGTATAGGTAGATATGTATAAGGTAGATATTGTATAGGTAGATATGTATAAGTAATATGTATAGGTAGATATGTATAAGTAGATATGTATAGGTAGATATGTATAGGTAGATATGTATAGTAGATATGTATAAGGTAGATATGTATAGTAGTATGTATAAGGTAGATATGTATAGGTAGATATGTATAGGTAGATATGTATAGGTAATATGTATAAGTAGATATGTATAGGTAGATATGTATAGGTAGATATGTATAGGTAGATATGTATAGTAGATATGTATAGGTAGATATGTATAGGTAGATATGTATAGGTAATATGTATAGGTAGATATGTATAGGTAGATATGTATTAGGTAGTAGTATGTATAGAGTAGATATGTATAGGTAGATATGTATAGGTAGATTATGTATAGTAGAATATGTATAGTAATATGTATAGGTAGATATGTAAGGTAGATCAGTAATAGGTAGATATGTATAGGTAGATATGTATAGGTAGATATGTATAGGTAGATATGTATAGGTAGATATGTATAGGTAGCGGTAAAGCGACTAGGCAACAGGATTGATAATAGACTGAGCTGTAGCAGCGTATGTGGTGTGAGCGTGTGTTTGTGTGGAGGCGTCGGTACGCATGTGTGCGCATGTTGCGTGTGTGGGCGTATGTAGTGTGTGCATGTGTGTATGTCGGGGTGTCAGTGTAAGTATGTGTGAGTGTTTGGGTAGAGTCCAGTGTGTGTGCATAGAGTCAGTGCAATAAAATAAAAGGGTCAATGCAGGTAGTCCGGGTAGCCATTTGATTAGCTATTTAGCAGTCTTGTTAAAAAGTCTTATGGCTTGGAGGTAGAAGATGTTCAGGGTCCTGTTGGTTCCAGACTTGGTGCACTGGTACCGCATGCCGTGCAGTAGCAGAGAGAACAGTCTATGTCTTGGGTGGCTGGAGTCGTATAATGTTTTTGGGGGGGCCTACCTCTGACAGCGCCTGGCATAGAGGTCCTGGACGTACTTGACCAAGCTACAGTACCTGACATCCAGGACCTCTCCGCTCTTCCTGTTATCACAGAAAGGCTCAGACATGCCTTCGAACCTCCTACGACAGAAATGGAACCATTAAGAGACTAAGCGAAGAGACCCTTGACTAGCTACACACCATGTATTGGAGCATACACACTTTACCTCCCTCAGTATACAAAACAACTTGTCTTGCCTAAATAGGGCTGGTGAGGAGAGGAGGGATAGGAGGCTGTCATTACATACATCTGTTTGTCTGGGAGGAACACCTCCCGAATAGCACCCTATTCCAGAAATAGGGTACTATGGGCCCTGGTCAAAGCAGTGCACTAAACAGTGTAGGGAATAGGGTGCTATTTGAGACTAACCTAGAAAGGGCCAGAGATAAGGGTCAGTCCATGTCTGTCTGTATAGCTGGTGAAGGGTTGCTGTTGCACTCGGTCTAGGAAACAAACAGACTGAATGGGATAAGAGGTTCAGCCATGCCTAGCTAGCACCACTGTCTACCTGGCTTTGGATCTTAAAGTGGAGAATGTCAAAACGATGGGATGTGTTCTATCTTCTCATCTATTCTCGTATCATCTTCTCTTTTCTTCCCCTCTCCACTCACAAGGCTCGAGTACACACACAAACTGGGTCAGTAAGTTTACAGCCCTTTAAACTGGGAGGAAATTAGGACAAGTCTCCTTCGACTTCCAAATGTCTTGAACTTTAGAAACCCAGAGAGAGAGAGAGAGAGAGAGGAGGCTCCATTGTTGCCGTTCCCTCATCTGCATCCCAAAAGGCACCCTATTTCTTATATAGTGTGCTACTTCTGACCAGGGCACTGTGCAGGGAGCAGGGTGCCATTTGGGACGCAGACCCGTCTCCAAGGGGCTTTTGGGAGGTCTCGTCTTCGCAGAGCGACGCTCCGTGTCCGGATGCAGGTTTTAATCCCCTCAGGCTGATACAGAAACAAGGAGAAAGGGAGGAGGAAGCAGGGATCTGTTCCAAATGGGACCCTAGCTCCTATATAGTGCACTACAGGACCCTGGTCAAAAGTAGTGTACTATATGGGTAACAGGTTTCCAGTTCGGAAGCAGACAAGGAGAGAGGAGGGAAGGAAGGAGGAGGAATGAGAAGAGAGGAAGGGAAGGAGGAAGGCCCATCTCCTCTGCAACATCTGATATGCATGGCTGAGTATGGTGTGTGTCCAAAATGGCACCCTACTCCCTAAATAGTGCACTACTTTTGACCAGAGTCCTACGTAGCACTTTATAGGGAACAGGGTGCCATTTTGGACAGGGTCATAATCCTGTATAGCATGCTGTCAGCAGCATGGTGAGAGATAGAATAAGGATTTGTGTGTGGGGCAGATAGTCAATGAGATCACACAGGACACTCACGCGCACAGGCAACAGCACCTCTGTCACACCGGTCCTCAAAACAGGGACCCCACAGGGGTGCGTGCTCACCGCGCCCCTCCTGCACTCCCTGTTCACCCATGACTGCGTGGTTACGCACGTAACCCAACTTAATCGTCACGTTTGCTGACGACACAATAGTGCCTGATTTACCAAGAACAACGAGACTACAGAGAGGAGGCGAAAGCCCCCCGGAGAGTGAGCGGTGCCAGGAAAATAACTCATCTAAGGAGCTGATCGTGGACTACAGGAGACAGGACGTCCCCCACATCCACAGAGCCACAGTGGAGGGGATCAACAGCTTCAGGCCATCCGACTGTTGAACAGTCGTCACTAGCCGGTTAGCACCCGGTACTCAACCGGTACTCAACCGTGCACCATAGAGCCTATTGAACACTGGTCACTTGAATAAAATGTTTACATATTGTTTAACCCACTTCAACTGTATATGCTGTATTCTAGTCAGGGGTGATCCTATATAAGCACTGCTGTACACACCTTTTCTATTCATATACTGTCCACAATGTTTCTACACACCATTCACGTACACATATATTTCTATTCCGGACTGTGTTTCTACTACTCATCCTGATATGTCTCCATTTCTTGTTCTATTTGTACTTTTGGATAATGTGTGTATTGTTATTGTATTGCTAGATATTGCTGGATCGTTGGAGCTGGAAACATAAAAATTTCACTACACCTGCAATAACATCTCC
Organism: Salvelinus sp. IW2-2015; assembly: GCF_002910315.2. NCBI lineage: Eukaryota > Metazoa > Chordata > Actinopteri > Salmoniformes > Salmonidae > Salvelinus > Salvelinus sp. IW2-2015. The sequence goes on along the minus strand of NC_036867.1, from coordinate 11,125,976 downwards.
AAAACTGTGTGTGAGACCAATACATTTTGATTTGGTTTGAGGCACATACACACATGCACGCATAACTGGCCAATGTTGGTCACACACTCCAGCCCGAATGACTAGTTAAAAGAAAGTTCTTTCTCCACTGCATTTAATTAAACCTTATAAAAATCCCTCCTCTCTTGGTTCTGGAAGATGAAACCCCTCATTGTGGCTGTGTTTTTTTTTTATGGGTGTTTGTTGGGTTCCTGGGACAGAGGAAGCAGAGAGACTACGGCTGATTTGTGATTTGCACGCGGGTGGGAAGGGAAGAAGGGAGGAGAGGGAAAGGAAGGGTCTTTAATTTGAGTCCTTGCTTCCATTTCAACATATTTATTAGTGAAACCAAAGTGCTGTAACACATATAACTTAAATCAAATAGCCTAGTACACACGAAAACTTTTCAAAATGTTCAAATCAAAAGCCTATTTTACAGAAAAACGTGAACAGTCGGGTGCATCGCAAATTCAGAACCGCTGGACAGCAAAATAATCGACTAAAGCACTGATCATTGGTAACGAGATCAGAATGACTGCTAAGGCTTGACCCATAAATTAAAAAGGAAGCCTACAAAACTAAAATAATCCATATGTTAAAGTCAAAAGACATGATTAACATGACATCAATAAGACAGCCACATCCCGAGTCCCCGTTGCCGACACATTTAGAAATCAAAAGATGGTTTAGTATTTAGTTTAAAAGTCCCGAAGAAGGTCCAGAGAACAAGAAACATTTTTCAGTGAGAAACCAGAAATCCAAAAACAAAATTTTTGCAATTTTCAAAAATGTAGCTTATGATGCAGTGCTCATGATCATTAAAAAAGAAAAGAAAATTACTTAGCCTACATTTGAACACCACAGCAGAAGCTTGTCGCATGCCATTTAACTTTCTTCTTGCACACTCAAACAGTATACTATTTAGGACGCAAGTTTGTGTATTCGGACACGGCCACTATGACTGGTAGGTGGTTGTGTTACCTAGCTAAACTTAAAATGAATGTACTAACTGCAAGTCGCTCTGGGTAAGACCGTCTGCTAAATGACTCAAATGTAAAATGTAGAGTGTTGGTTACGGAGCGCTTATAATTACACTTAGTGGGGACAAAGGCAGTCAGTGTGTTAGGAAGGATGTGCCCCCCCCCAGTATATCAGTTACACTGGGGGACATCTGAACTCAAGAGACACACTGATACTCACAACGACAAGTTGCAGCAACAATCAGAGGTAGTACTACACACAAAGAAGAAACAAAAACACACACACTCCCGTCCCAGTAATGCGAAGACAATAATAATTATGAGAGTTAAATCAAAGAATTAAACAGTATTCTCAGAATTCTTATGTTTTTCTGTGACAGAACAGCAGTAGGTAGATGACGTTTATTATCAAATGCTCTCACGAGGTTGGGAGTCTCTCTCTCGCAGCATTCCAGCGATGCCTGTGTGATTTATGCYCCGACAGCATCATCGGTCATCTGTCAAATGACATACTGGATAGACAAGTCACTGGTTGCTTCCCAAATGGCACCCTATTCCCTATATAGTGCAGAACTTATGACCAAAGCCTTATGCACTATATAGGAAATAGGGTGCCATTTAGGACACGACCACCGAGTTCTGATGTTGTGTGTGCGTGTGACAGTAAAACAAAGTGGATCCCCAAGAAGCATTGTAAGTTCAGTGCGAATGACAGAGGAGGAGAATCTATCGACATCGTAGAAATGGAACGTCTAAACACACAAGGCCTCATATTCCATAATGAATTCAACAGCATGTAGAACCTCTAGCAGATTCTGGGGCTGCAATACTATAGCTGCATGGGAACAAATGTTGAACGTTTCCACAAGTTCAGATTGAGAGTGTCACACACCGTCAAATGGCCCATCCTAAGGAAACCACAACTGAGCCCTACGCCCTGGAAAGAAAAACTGTGTTGTGTGTGTGTTGTGTGGTGTGTGTGTGTGTGTGTGTGTGTGTGTGTGTGTGTGTGTGTTGTGTGTGGTTGTTGTGTGTGTGTGTGTGTGTGTGTGGGTGTGTGTGTTGTGTGACCACCCGCATTCAAACAAAACTGGCTAATAATCCAATTAGGCATATAACTCCTTTAGTACACATTCTGTCAACTAAATGTCCCAATGGAACCGAGTAAGGAGAGAAAATCGGAGAGAAAGAGAGAGAGTGGGGCTTTTTCTGTGTACCTTTCAGCTGGCGCAGTGAATAAAATGCAAACAGAGCTTTAGAGGGAAGGTTTTAGATCTTAGTAAACATGCCGGGGCTTCGAGCTCTGTTCCACTCTGTCCTGTTGGCTGGGAGGCAGCTCCCTTGTTTGTGTCCCAAATGGCACCCTATGTCGTATGTAGTGCACTACTTCTGACCAAACCCTAATGGGCTTTGGTCAAAAGTAGTACTATAAAGGGAATAGGGTGTCATTTGGGAAGCAGCTCCCTTGTCTTGTCTAGCAGGGATCTTTAGTCCCTGATAACAGGCTGCTTTTCTTTCTCAGGATGGGCTTTAAGGGAGGGGAGACGAACCGTGCCTCTCCTCTCCTGTCCGAACAACTGTCAGAGGAGAAGAGTGCCCCAGGGATGACAGAAAGAGAGAGAGACAGGGGAGAAGGACAGGAAAAAAGAGAGAGAGGGAGAGTTTACCAGCCCCTCACTTCCCCTAACCTGCAATCACACACACACACACACACACACACACACACACACACACACACACACACACACACACACACACACACACACACACACACACCACACCACACACACACACACACACACACACACACACACACACACACACACACACTTGGAATTGCTGTACACAGAGTGAGAGAGAAGGCAAGAGGGGGAAGAGAGGGAAGAGATAAATAAAGGAGAGTTCTGTAAATTTTTCTGAGATGTCTTGATGCCCGTCTCTTTCATAAAACACTGACAGAGGGATTCTCTCTTCTTTCACTTCCTATCCCCCATCCCTCCATCCTCGTATCAGTCTGCAGAGACTCTCTCTCTCCAGGTGATATCTGGTGGCCAATGCGGGCCAGAGATTCTGATCCTACATGTTGGAACAGAGAGAGAAGGAAAGAAGAGAGAGATGGTGCTCGCTCATTCTCTCTTTCTCTCCCCCTAAGTGTAATGTTTCTCAACACAGGTTAGATACTACAGTTCAGTTGGTTTGTAAAACATGAAATGCTTTCTGCCACAACCAACCAACTACAGATAAGTGATGTGGTTTTATCATTACGTAGGCTGCACATTCATTTGGGCTGAAGTGAACAGAGAGAGAGAGAGAGAGAGAGGGGGAAGAGAAAAAATAAAAACGAAAGAATTCCGAACATCCACACAGTGATGGCTTATCTATCTTCCTGAGGCATGGAATCTCGGGCACACTGACGAGGTATGAGTGGTGGTAAAGGGGGAGGACATCATCCTCTGGAAACATAGTTCAATGACAGTCAAATACTCCAAGAGGGCACATCCCATTTAAATGGGCTGTCTCTCTAGTCTATGGAAACAATAGCATTTTCCATTAATCATGCCAGCACCTCAGGGTGGATCTTAGTAAGCAAGAATGGCTTCCWATCCTGGTCTCCTATGCTTCATCTACACTGATCTGAAAAGAGGACYGGTAAGAGCAGGATAGAGACATGTAAGTCAGCTGATAAGAACAGAAGGTAAAAGAGGGATGAAAAACTAAAGGAAGGAGGAAGGGATAGTGCATTCCTACAAAGAATTCAGGAATTCAGAKCAACATCACACTAGAATTATCCCTCTATCCCTCACTCTCTCTATCCCCACTCTTTCCCTCCCTCTATCCCTATATCCCCCCCTACTTATGCAACCAGAGCCCAGGTTTACACTGGGAAAACAGTGTAATCTTTGATTTTATTTTCCAGTCCCTTTCATATCCTAAAATAAAGCTCCTGATACTTCCTTGTTCTTCATTTCCTGGTCCTATATGGACCCAGATGTGTGTGTGTGTGTACAGATGGCCGAGCAATCCTCCATACATCCGTGACGGATCGACTGAAGACTTTCATTTCATTTCATAGATAGATAGAGAGAGAGAGACGGGGAGAGAAAGAGAGAGAGGGGGAGAGAAAGAGAGAGAGGGTGAGAGAAAGAGAGAGAGGGGGAGAGGGTGTGAGAGCATTTACTGACGTATCTAAAATTTAGCACAGTATGTGCCCACACCCATATTGTGGTATTCTAATAAATAATGTATCTTCTACATGCCAAAATTAGCCAAAGTGTTCGTACACAATGGCACCTTATTCCCTATATAGTACACTACTTTAGAGAGTAGTGGTCAAAAGTAGTGTACCGTAAATGGAAAAGGGTAACATTTGGGATGGAGCCAGAATGTAAAGGCTGTCTCCTGGGCAAGATGTTTAGCTGGTGCTCAACCAGACATAGCAGGTGGTCAATGGGAAAGTCAAACGGTACCCTATTCCCTATATACGGCATTACTGACGACCAGAGCCCTATGCACTACATAGGGTGCCATTTCAAACGCAAGCCTATATTTAAAAATACTGTACATGTTTGTAGTGGTGTAAATAGTTATTTGATCAAGCATTTGCTAGGATGCGTGTATCCCAAGTGACCAGCCTATTCCCATAGACCGTGGGCAAAAAGTAGTGGTCCATGTAGTAATAGTGTACCCTTTGTCACCAATATGTATCTGGCTAGGCTAGAATGATAATGAATCAAACAAGGCTAATTTAGAATCACAATGAATTGTTWAAATTATTACTGCATTAAATCAACTGTTCCTGTTTTGTGCTTTGATGGAGAACACTACCATGGCTGAACTTTGTATGAAGGTTCATTGTCGATTCTTAAAGAAATGATCAAAATTAAAAAAGGAATATAACATTGAACACTATTCCCTACTTTTGACCAGGGCCCATAAGGACTATGTAGGGAATAGGGCCCATTTGGGACACATTCATTATCTGTACTTAGACAGTGACTTACGTGTTGTGCTTGGTAGACGCGGGCCTGAAACCAAGCACTCAGAGATAGAAAATATGTTGACTGCTTTATGGACAACATTGCCACTTCACTGTAGGCGACAACACTTACTGTACGAGCTGTTAATGAAAGCATTGCATCCCAAATAGCATCCTTTCCATTTATAGTGCACTACTTGTGGTCCTGGTCAAAAGTAGTGCACTATCAAGGAAATAGGGTGCCATTGAGGACTTACACTATGAAAGCTTGGCGATTACCGAATTAACGTGAGACGAAGTCAAATAACAGAAAAGAGCAAGGGAGGGTTGATGTTAAAGCAAACATAGTTTCCATATAGCCTACCCTACAGTATGCCCAAAAGGGTATCACACTTAGATAGGTAGGCTTCAGTTAAGCCCATCTTGATTCTCGAACCCCAGTACATGTCAGACCCATAGAGACAGACAAGCAGCCCTAGTTGCTAAGAGGGGGTGGGAAGGGGTGGAAAACATGGTTTCCAGGGGTTGGGGGAATGGGATGATGGACACTCACTTCTTGTTGCTTTTCCTTTACATTTTAAATGTATTATTCCTTTTTTACTCTTTAATATGATCATAATGATCAATACTTTGTACTTACGTACGTTTTAAAAAAAATAGTTTTTTCTTTTTGAGTGGCAGGTGAATACGAACTGAATATAAAATGACACTGAGTGTACAAACATTATGAACCTCTTTCCATGTCAGACTGACCAGGTGAATCCAGGTGAATCCAGGTGAATCCAGGTGAAAGCTGTGATCCCTTATTGATGTCACTTGTTAAATCCACTTCAAACCAGTGTAGATGAAAGACAGGTTAAAGAAGGACTTTTAAGCCTTGAGACGATTGAGAATGTGTGCCATTCAGAAGGTGAATGGGCAAGGCGAAAGATTTAAGTGCCTTTGGACGGGGTATGGTAGTTGGTGCCAGGCGCACCGGTTTGTGTCAAGAAGTACAAAGCTGCTGAGTTTTTCCACATTCAACAGTTTCCTGTGTTTATCAAGAATGGTCCACCACCCAAATTACATCCAGGCAACTTGACAACTAGAAAATCAATAAAAACCAAACGAAATATGTAATGCCCTATAGTGTTTTCCCTCCACTTTTCCAAAGCATCCATGTAATCCATTCTGCGCCACACACACACACACACACACACACACACACACACACACACACACACACACACACACACACACACACACACACACACACACACAGCCAGCCAGCCAGCCAGCCAGCTGGCTGAATGACTCCCAGTCCATGGGATCACTACAGGGCTCTGGTCAAAACTAGCACACTAAGTAAGAAATAATGTGCCATGTGGCTTGCAACCCACCAGCTCATGGGAAATGTGAATTCCAGTGCGTCAAGCATCACACACTTGAGGTAGGCTATAGGTAAGGCTAAGCAAGACAGGGTAGGTAAACTGGGAAGATACGGTGTCCTGAAAGGGTAAAATTTGTCTCAAAGTGGTGTCGGACCACCCAAGAGTTAGTAACTGAACTCAACTCCTTAGTGTAGACTCAGGGGATGCCAACATTGAGTCACAAATGGCACCCTACTCCCTATGAGCCCTGCAAAAACTAGTGCACTCTAAAGGGAATAGGGTGGCTTTTGGGACGCACACTCTGTCTTGGACTCTAACATCAGACCTATCTGGCTGTCTCTTCACAGGACTAGGTTCCATGTTTTATGCAGTCTGTCCTCTAGTTTTATCAGCCACACGGAGATCACACACACAGACCTATCTGGCTGTCTCTTATACACATCTAGATGTGTATAAGAGACAGCACACACACACACACACACACACACACACACACACACACACACAGAATTGGAATTATATATCCATGGTCTGCTTTATATTATCATACAGTGAGAGTGTCCCAAATGGCACCATGTTACCTTTGGAGTGAACTACTTTTGACCAGGGACCATAGAGAATCGGGTGCCATTTGGGACGCGGACCGTCTCGAAAGTGAGCAATGGTCGTCATGTTACTTGTCGTTCATCCAGAGACACAAGGCTTCAGCTTCTGGCCGCCGTCTTGATCCTATGGAAACGTATGCCAGATCATGAAGCACTGATGATCTCGCACACATCACACACAACCTCGATGAGGGTTACGCTTTGCATTGTCACTCCAAATCACTCGCAGGCTCCACAAGTGAGTGTGTGTATGCGTGTCTGCGTGTGTGTGCGTGTATGTGCGGTGCCAGAGAGCTGTGTACAAGCCAAACTTGTGGAGTCAATTGTCAGGGGCATGCAAAATCTAGTAAAAAGATCATTTTGGAAAGTATATAAATGACAATAATCAGAGCTCAAAATAGACTACGCTAAATTATTATTTTTAACTGTTTTTTGCAGTTGTTAACTCAATTACAGTTCAAAGTCAGGACATCAGAGTATTTTCAGGTCAAGTGGTTAGTAAATTCTACCCCTGCTACAAAGTACTACTCCATACTRCCATATTTCTTGACGGGACCGTTCGCCAAAGCGTCACGCCGTTGCCCGCCATGACACTTTGACCCTGGCGACATCGCACACGGCCAGAGCTGTGGGAAGTGGACCTAACCTCTAACATTTGACCCTGGCTTTGAGAGGTCCGGAGGGCACAGGGATTAGTGAGAGGGGTTCTACACTTTAGCCGTGCCCTCTGTGAAGTCCAGGAAAACACCAGYYCCGCGTKCCAAATGGCACCCTATTCCCTACAAAGTGCACAACTTTGGGCCCTAGCCATCACAGCATGGAGAAATACGGATTTACTTACCCATCTCAGTTGCTGTGTAATAAATACATGTACATTATTATCTGCACATTGATGTATTTATTTCAATCACCTCTAGCAATGTCACTTCACAGTCGATGAGCAGAGACATTGATCATCCGCTGTTTCTGAATCAGAATAAAGAGGAAGTAACATGAGTCACACACACACACACACCACACACACACACACACACAACACCACACACACACACACACACACACACACACACACACACACACACACACCACACACACACACACACACACACACACACACACACAACACACACCACACACACAGCTTGTCATATTCTTGGCAGTCATGTCTACAAGCTCAGCACTCGGCACAGAGAATCCCTGTAAACTCTGATGTCATCTCCACAGGGGCTGAGAGGCAGCGAAGCCAAAACCAGAAAGAAGAGATTGAGGTTCTGTGAATTTAGGAGCTCTATGGATCTGACTAACTCCTGAACCTGACAACCCAACTCCACAAACACGGTTCCACAGCTCTGTATTCACAAACACAAGACTGTGGTCCTCTTCCTTTCACTAGGAGCTCTGGAGCTCATTCTCTTAACTAAATAGCTCTCCCCCATTGGTTTTGTGTTTGTTCCCTCTAGCCTGACCGCTGTGGGGGCAATATATTAAAATGGATGAGTCTTTATCCAGCCCAGTTCAAACAGAGACAGCCTGGGTTTACACAGACCAGTCACACACACACACACACACACACACACACAACCACACACACACACACACACAACACACACACACACACACACACACACACACACACACACACACACACACACACACACACAACACACACACACACACACACACACACACACACACACACACAGTGTGGGAGGGTCATCCTCCTCAGAGTACCCGTCATTGTTTATCAGTGGGAAAGCTAAATAATGGTGCTGGCTGTGTTTAAAGATAGTGTGCTTCTACACAGTGGGTATTACCCAGTTAGTACCATCAGCACAGCAACTTATAGTGCATGTCCCAAATGCCACCCTATTCCCTATATAGTGCACTACTCTTGACCACAGCCTGTAAGGTTCTGGTCAAAACTAGTGCACTATATAGGGAAAAAGGTTACATTTTGGACACAGTCATAGAAAAGTGAACTCCTGGCCAATTCTGCCGAGGTTCACCTCTGGCAGAATACCAAGGAAGGATATTCTTCCATTCATTCTGTTGGGAGGGCAGTGAGGATACCGCTCTCTCCCTCCACCCTACCCTGTGGCCTCCCTCCRTCTCCTTCTCCCCTCCTATCTGGGGGAGCATCTCTTAACGCAAAAACCAGAACAAATGCAGGACAAAGACACTTTTCAAGCATCAAAGAATGGGCTAGCCCTCTCTCATCCTCCCTCTCCCCCTTTCCCTCACCCTCTCTCATCCTCCCTCTCCCCCTTTCCCTCACCCTCTCTCAACCTCTTCGTCTCCCTTTCTTTTCGTCTCTCAGTCAGAAGCTTTCAGTCTGACAGGCCGAGACGGTAGGTCTGAGACCAAAGAGAGGTTAAATACATTTGCAAATATGCCTGCGTCTCAAATGGCATGCGTATCCTATGTTTAACTCGTATGGAGATCTAAATATTCATGAGCTCTGACACTTTGATCCAACAGAGGGATTCCAGCTAGAAGGATACTACACAACAGAATCTGACTTTACTCTAAAACCTCATAAGTAGTGACAGGACTCCCTGACCATGTGACCTGAGCTAAGGAAAACTCAACTGGGGCCCYGAGTTTGTCTGGTTAGGTCCTCACGTGGTCAGAAACCAAACTGAGGACCCTACTAATGAAGACGGCTATTTTACCGCCAATAGAGAACAAAACACAACACTCCTCTTCCCTGCAGTTTCTTTTGGACCTCATCKGTTCTCATCTAGTCTACACTGAAGAACACACACCGCTGGCACGCACAGAACTCAACACATACTGATCATTATTGGCAAGTTTGTTCTGGCCACGCTTTGGCTGGGAGGAGGTTACCAGATCTGTGCCTGAATCCTTCAGACACGCACACCGTGTGAAAACAACCCCCCTGGGAGACAGATCTAACTACAAGGCAAGTGTCTTGTTGTTGGGAATAAACGGTCGTAACCAATAGGGATATAGCTGGGACTCTAACAAGTGTCAAAAGCTGATACTTGGCTTTGGGCAAGGGCTCTGACAGGGCTAGATTCCTGTAATAGTAGAGCATCATAATCTAAAGGATGACGCAATGGAAAAGGATTTGCACAAATCACTCAGCTCCTATAAACTGGTATGCAGACTGTAGCTATGTGCCGAGTCAGCTTGTTCTTAAAGGGGAACTGCACCCGCTGACTTGGCCTCCTTTCTTGGTTTGCTCCTCGAGAAATGCGGGCGGCCATGACAGAAGCCCAAACGTGCGTTGGCTTGGGGGTGTGGTTTGTTTGGGAGTGTTTCTTGGGTGTGTCCTTGCCACCATCAAAGACACGCCCATTTGTCAGAACCTTGCCCGCAGCTCCCCCCCAGTCAATCACAACAAACATCCTGCAGGTTGAGTTCAACAACTACAGGCAGATGTATGTATGGTAAAATGCCGGAGGAAGCTTTGAATAGGTCAGTAGCCTACAGAGTAATATGAGAAGAATGCAATTGCTGAATTTACTTAGATCTTCTAAACTGTTTTCAAATGTAGTAACAAACAACCTCGTATAATAAACAACCCTTTACATAAAACCGTAGATGCGGTGTTCAGCGAATATAATAACGGGCACCTTTCACAGTCATTCTCCGGCTCGCTAAATAAGTATCTAGCTAATGTCAGCTGGGCTAACAATGACCGTGAATGATAAAAATATACATAGCCAGATGTCTATGGTCTCGCTACCGGTATACTCACCGCCACCAGGGACCAACGAACTCCAACCACTTATTTCACATGGTAGGGCACTAGGGTCTTTCGGCAGGGCACGCAAACCATAGTTGGCTGTGCGTCCTGCTGGAAGCATGAATTGTCGAACCGGATCCTGAAGCATTGTCAATCCATATCGGGCTTTTCAGTCTCAAAACGGCCATGATCCTTTTCAATGAAGGGAAGTGAAGTGGGCCGGAGGGGCGATTTGCACGTGGAGTTTGGCAAAAAGGGGGCATGAATCGTTGCCATGATTGTAATCCAAACCCAACCTTCATGTACTTGTTAGGGGCAGTCGCTCTTTAAACGTCATAGTACATCTACTACAGTTAGTGTGAACATGCATACCCTGAAGTTGGCTGTGAGACCTGTGTGGGTGTGTGTCTGTTCCTCCAGGGTTATAGGGCAGCATGTTGTCAGGTAGAGCAGACAGACTAAACCCACTCCCCCCTCCGGGTCTATTTTCACACATCAATCTCCAGGCCAGGCTGTGTCCCTGACAGTCAGAGGTCCAAGGGAGAGAAAGGGAGAGGGAAGAGCTCAGGTTAGGAACCCATCCTCCCAGAGAACCTGGTGATAAATCACCTCTCTCCCGCTCCCTCTGCTTCTCTCTCCCAAGATTCTCTTCTTCGCTCTCCTGCTTTTTCTCTCTCCCCCGCTCTCCCTCGCATGCTCTTTCTCTCTCACTCTCCTTCAGTTAATCTCACTCTCACCTACTCTCTCTCTCACACCCTCTCACCCTTTTTCAGTTTCCCCCTCTCTCTGCCAGACTCTCGATCCCTCTATGCCAGCCTCTCTCTCCCAGACTCTCAATCCCTCTATGCCAGCCTCTCTCCCAGTCTGTCGATCCCTCCACGCCAGCCTCATTCTCTGAGGGTCAGGGTTATCCTGGCCACACCAGGCTGCTTGATTTCCAGACAATTAAAAGCTAGATAATCTACCTCCACTACCTCTCAGTCTACCCAGGGTCATTCACTTCACACTACTCACTCACAAGAACTACAGCAAACACTAGACAATGACAGTCAGGTTAAACATACTGTACTGTAAAGCTAAATTTCAAAACTAATTCCCACCAATATCCATGTCAACATGTTCAACTAATTGACACGGTTTCCAGTGAACAAGGTTTTAAAAAGCGAAGACACACGACAACTAAAAGTAAATACTGCTAACTATTAAAGGATGATTTGTTGCAACCACTCAGGATTTACAGTCGTTTACAGAGTTACGTCTTGACCTGTTATTCTGACGGAGATTTACAGCATATAGGATACAAGGCAAACATCCCCCTGTAGTGTTTATAATGCTACAGGGAACACTTAGTGACCTCACACCCTACAGCCAGGGTACTTACCATCTTACAAACACGGTCCTACAGGGGGGTGTATACTGTATATGTCAGTGTCCGCCTCTCAGCAAAAGACGTGAGTGATGTATTTACAGTGTGCCTGAGATAAACCTGCCATCTCCTCAGACCTCCTCCTCAGAGCCCCCCCCCCCCCCCCCCCCCCCCCCCCCCCCCCCCCTCCACCCTACTTTTCCACTGTGGTTTGGAGGGGAGGGATTGTCAGATGAAGATGCATGGTGTCTGGGCTATGGACCCATCTGGGCTATGGATTTCCGCGCGCGCGCGCGCGCGTGTGTGTGTGTGTAGTCCCGTCATTCCACACTGTTGCAAAGTAGCTGATGACAGAGTCTTTGTTTTCACTGGGGCTCACTGATGATTCCGGAGAGATAGGCCCAACTACCCATTCAAAACAAACCGCACACGCACGCACAGACACACACACCCACACACACCTTTAAAGAGAGAGACACAGTAATCATCAGAAAGACAATTACCTCAACTTACGGTCCTTCAAATCACCTTCAACAAGACAGGTATCAACTAATTCACCTGTAAAAGTGAATCACTTATCAGTTTTCAAGCTCATTACTTCAACAGCTATAGTATTACTAATTTTGACAAAGGAACCAACAGTCATGCTCGATCTGAACGTTAAACTTTAAAATGTTGAACAATAAAGGTTCAATCTGAGGCGATAAGTAACTAAGTGGTAAAGCGGTTGCAGACCTTGTTGTGCTCCTGTAGTGAAATATAGAGAGAATGTGTTTGTAGGCCACAGTGGTCTGGTCTGGTAACCAGTACACTACACTCCCCAGAGACATGCACATACGTACACACACACACACACACACACACACACTTATGAGGGACACAACATTATGAGGATCAAATTAAGAATCAAAGTTTATTAGTCACGTACACAGATTTGCATATGTTATCGAAGGTGTAGCAAAATGCTTGTGTTTCTAGCTCCAACAGGGCAGTAACAGCTAGCAATACAAAACAATACACACAAACCAAAAAGTAAAAAGGAAGAAATTAAGAAATATCAGAATGAGCAAGGTCAGAGTCCGAAATATACACTATATATAAATAAATACATGTAAATAATGATGTGTATAGACAGTATATGAATWAAAAAGGTGTGTACAGCAGTAGTTATATAGGATCACCCATGACTAGAATGCAGTATATACATATAAAGTGGGTGAAACAGRAAGTAAACATTAAAGTGACCAGTACTCAATGATTATGTACATAGGACAGCAGTCTCTAAGGTGCAGGGTGGAGTACGGAGTGGTAGCCGGCTAGAACAGTGACTAAGGTTCAGGGCAGGGTACTAGGTAGAYTCCATCTAGTAGTGACTATTTAACAGTCTGATGGCCTGGACATAGAATAATGATCTTGGCCTTCCTGTGACACCGGGTGCTGAAGATGTCCTGGAGGGCAGGCAGCGTTCCCCCGATGATGCGTTGGGCTGACCGCACCACCCTCTGGAGAGCCCTGCGGCTGCGGACGGTGCAGTTCCCGAAACGTACGGTGATACAGCCCGACAGGACGCGCCCAATGGTGCATCTGTAGAAGTTCGTAAGGGGCCAAGACACATTTCTTCATCCTCTGGAGGTTGAAGAGGTGCTGGTACATGCCTAGGAACTTTATGCTTTTCACCCTGCCACTGCGGRCCCATCGATGTGGATGGGGTCGTGCTCCCTCTGCGGTCTTCTGTAGTCCACYATCAGCCCTTCTGTTTTTAGGGAGAGGTTATTTRCTTGGCWCCACTCCGCCAGGGATCTCAACTCCTCCCTGTAGGCTGTCTCGTCGTTGTTGGTAATCAGGCCTCTACCACTGTTGTGTTGTRAGAAACCTTGATGATTGAGTTGTAGACGTGRGTGGCCACGCAGTCATGGGTGAACAGGAAGTAAAGTAGGGGGCTGAGCACGCACCCCCACGGGGCCCCTGTGTTGAGGATCAGCGTGGCGGAGGGGTTGTTAACMACCTTCAACACTTGGGGTCGGCCCGTCAGGGATTCAAGGACCCAGTTGCACAGGGAGGGTTTCAGCCCCAGGGTACCTAGCTTAGTGATGAGCTTGGATGGCACAATGGTGTTGAAGGCTGAGCCATAGTCCATAAACAGCATTCTTACATAGGTATTCCTCTTGCCCAGGAGGGATAGGGCAGTGTGCAGTGGAACGGCGATTGTGTCGTCCGATGATCTGTTGAAGCGGTATGCCAATTGTAGTTGGTCTAGGGTGTCAGGTAAGYTGGAGGTGATAGGATCCTTAACTAGCCTCTCGAAGCACTTCATGATGACAGAAGTGAGTYCTACGGGGCGATAGTCATTTAGTTTAGTTACCTTCACTGTCTTGGATACAAGAACAATGGTGGACATCTTGAAGCACGTTGGGACAACAGACTGGGATAAGGAGAGATTGAATATGTCCGTAAARAGTCCAGCCAGCTGGTCTGCACACACTTCAGGGCCGGCAGCTTTGTGAGGTTTAGCACGCTTAAATGTCTTATTCAAGTCTGCCACAGAGGACGAGAGCACCCAGTCCTCGTGAGCGGAGGGGGCCCACATCGAAAGGTCGACATTGTTTTCCTTGAAGAACGTTTGACCAATTTAACTTCAGATTCCGACGTTTCACATTTCTAAGTTACTCCTAACAAATGTCAAGGTGTTTTGGACATCCTGGGTTAACTTACATTTACATTTMAGTAATTTAGCAGACACTCTTATCCAGAGCGACTTACAGTAGAGTCCATACATWTTCCTACTGAGAATCGAACCCACAACCTTGACGTTGAAAAGGCAATGCGCTACCAACTGAGCCCCACAACTTGAGGGTATTGGTTTGGGATAGGGATAAAACAAAAACAAAAATCGGGTGCCCATCACTGATTTTATAAACGCAAACCCACGAAGCTGGAGCCCGCCACCCCC
>NC_036867.1:11100321-11104911 GCF_002910315.2 Salvelinus sp. IW2-2015 | reverse complement strand
GTGTGTGTGTGTGTGTGTGTGTGTGTGTGTGTGTGTGTGTGTGTGTGTGTGTGTGTGTGCGTCCCTGCCTGTGTGCCTTCTGTGGCAGAGTTCTCAGGGTGGGGGGAGCAGAGGGTAATGTGGTATTGATAGTTTATCACCTCCCCTCGCTGTAAGCCCTCTATCTAACATCTGACCCGAGGCTCTCCTCCCAACGAGAAGCAGACCTGGGGGAGCATCAGAAACATCAGTTGTGATGGAACGGCTCTCAGCTTGTTGTTGAAACCTCCTGGAGGGGTTACCTTGGTGGTGGGCAATGTGTGTTTGATGAGAGAGCGAGCAATCAGGAGAGAAACAGTGAAAAAGAAGACAGATATCTGTGATGTGATGAGCTTGGCGGTATAAAGAAAGTGGGGAGAGGGATGAGAAGAGAAATAGATGTTCCTTGATGGAGGGTTGCGGCTCACTTAGCTAAATTGACCATGGCTCATCCCTCAATAGCCATAGTTCTCAGAGGAACAAATGGAACCAATTCACGTGCCTGGAGAGGAACCTCAGAGGCCCAGGAATCTCCTCKTGTACGTCCCAAACGGCACCCTATTCCCTATATAGTGCACTACTTTTGAACAGGGCCAATAAGGAATAGGGCGCCATTTGGGATACAACCCTTGGCTTTTCCCACATGCTGCATTCCTTCAGGAGAGCTCTAGCACGACTGGATATCTCTTCCTTCCRTTGGTTTTTAACATCTCATCATATAGACCAGTGATGTCAAACATACGGCCCGCAACATACGGCCCCGCAAGTGGTAGAATTGTATTGATTTATATAAAAAAAATATATATATGTTTGGGGGGGAACAAACTTAATATACATTAAAATGACTAAAACCAAATTGAAACTATGCAGAAATGATAATGGACCTACATTCATACCGTCTGACTCGGCTCGCTAATAATCACGGAAATGAAAGCTAGAAAGTCAGGAAGGATATAACATTTTTGTTTTGTGCTGTCACGCCCTGGCCTTAGTTATCTTGTTTTCATTATTATTTTAGTTAGGTCAGGGTGTGACATGGGGGATGTTTGTGGGTATTTGTCTCGTATTGGGTGGTTGTATTGTATTAGGGGMTTTTGGTAGAGTTTATGGGGTTGTGTTCAGTGTAGGTGTCTAGGTATGTCTATGGTTGCCTGAGTGGTTCTCAATCAGAGACAGCTGTCTTTCATTGTCTCTGATTGGGAGCCATATTTAAGGCAGCCATAGGCATTAGGCTGTTGTGGGTAATTGTCTATGTTGAACGTTAGTAGCTTGTGTGTGCACTTTCGTTTATAGCTTCACGGTCGTTTATTGTTTTGTGAGAGTGTTTCGTTTCGTGTTACGTCTTCGTCAAATAAAAAGGAAGATGTATTTCTCTCACGCTGCGCCTTGGTCCACTCATTCACGTAAAGACGATCGTGACATGTGCATTTTGATGGTGAGGAAATATAACATTTTCAGTGGGGCCCTCTGGACCTCGTTGAAGACCGAATGCGGCCCCCGGGGATAAATTAGTTTGACACCCCTGGTATAGACTGGAGGTTTAATGTCTGCCTTTAACTTTCTCGCATGGAAAAGTTACATTTCCTGGATCAAGAGGCTTAGAACACAAAAGCAGGAGGTTCTGATATAGTATTTGACAAAGCCACCAGCCACTAAACAGATGGGATGATTTCTATATGCACTGTATGTCAAGTAAATTGATCAAGACTTCAGTACAACTGTTTTTCCTGTATTTGACAAGGAGCACCAACACAACACACCAAKACGCAATGAATGATAAACAAAAAGAGACTCTGGACGCAAGTCCATACGGTCACATGTTTTAAGGCCAGTAAGGACAAACAAAAGTTTGAAAGGTTCTCTCCAATAGACGTGTTTCCTTGTCAAGCGTTCCAGCCACCGCTGCTGTAATTACCATTTACCCTGTGCATTGGCTGAGCGGGGCAGCTTCCTTCTGAGTCCAGCCCCGTCGCTCTGATCTGTCAACTTGAAAAATTACCAGGAGAGACTTCAAAGAGCTAGGCACACACACACTAGGGCCAGGTCTCCTCACACACACCCCACACAGCAGAACACAAACAGCCAAGGTTTACACACACACACACCACACCACACACACACACACACACACACACACACACACACACACACACACACACACACACACACACACACACACACACACACACCACACACACACACACACAACACACACACACACACACACACACACACACCAACACACACAGGGGCCAGGTTTATTCTCTCACACACACAGGGGGCCAGAATACCTCTCTCTACCTTCATCTGCCTTCAGTTCCCATCCCAGGGCCAGGAGAGTAAAATACTTTTAGATGAAAATTGGTTTAATTAAAATGATTGAAATCCTTTGAGGATGGGGGTTGGTATAAAACAACATGCTGACAAGCATTACACATCTACACCTTCTTATAAACATGGRTGCGTCCCATATGGCACCCTATCCCCTGTATAGTGCCCTACTTTTGGCCAGGGGAGATGGAGCTCTGGTCAAAAATAGTGCACTATGTAGGGAATAGGGTTTCATTTGAGACGCAGACCCTGACGCACAATACTATTTTCCTACGTTGGACTATTTCCATAATTGTTTGAGACATCAATAAAGAACTTTMTAGACAAATGTGAATACTTCAATGAATAGATGATTCAACAACAGGTCTCCGTCTATCCCATCAGTGGGTTGTGTGTTTGTGTGTGTGTGTGTTCTTCCTGTGTTTTATGGTGTCTTGTGTTAGAACCATTTAGGAGCAGGCAAAAGGGAGAGAGGAACTTGAGTTTTACATGTCCTGCATGTGTAACCACTTAGAGAGGAGAGAAAGTGACAAAACAGTCATTATCCTGTTGAAGTTGAAATACAACCATTCATCATCATGTCCCATTCATTTACCTTCGCCCTCTCTGCATCTCTTTCATAACACAAATCCAATGGCTTCATCACGAATGCTCTTATCATCAAATACATCTATTGAGAGAGAGAAAGAGAGAGTAAATGAGAATGAGAAACTGAAAGAGATAGAGAGAAAAAGAAAGAGGGAGATAGYTGAAGATAAATAGGGCATAGTTCAGCATTTCAGCAGTAGGAAAGTAGCAGATCAGAAGGCTAATATTAAAAAAGCCTTAAAGCCGGAATGTGAAAGTGTGGGTCAGCCGCCTCATTCCACACCTGGGTTCAAACACTATTTGAAATAATTTCAAATACTTTAGCTGGGCTTGATAGACCTTAGCAAGAGAAATTAGAACCAATAGAATAGTCGCAAAACTGCAAACCCCGCCCATCTGGCACTCCAGGCAGGCTAAAGCAAACAGCAAAAGTATTGGAAAAGTTACGAATAGCCTTTGAACCCAGGTCTACCCCATTTACACTCTTCTGGTCTGGAACAGCTTTCCAGCTGTAACACTGACTACAATAACGCACCCAGACACCAGCTGTAACACCGACTACAATAACACACCCAGACACCATCTGTAACACCGACTACAATAACACACCCAGACACCAGCTGTAACACCGACTACAATAACACACCCAGACACCAGCTGTAACACTGACTACAATAACACACCCAGACACCAGCTGTAACACCGACTACAATAACACACCCAGACACCAGCTGTAACACCGACTACAATAACACACCCAGACGCACACCGTTGTTGAGAAGTCAACGATATGGGAGCATGGAAATTACTAGACGTTTTTCAGTGCAATAAGTCAGAGATGGGAGGGAGGGAGGGAGGGAGGGAGGAGGAGGGAGGGAGGGAGGGAGGAGGGAGCTTGAACAGAGTATCAATTATATTGGAGATATAAAACATAAGCTGTCCTCCTCCTTCCCCTCTCCTCTCTCTCTCAGCGCTGAGACCTGCACACCAGGAGTGGGTGGAGGAGTTAGGTGTAACCCTATCCAACCAAACAGCTCCTTATCTGGCTAAGGATCATACCTTCAGGAGCATGCTGTCATTTCTTCCCCCAGCTCTGACAACTTACATGGCCGTCCGTTTGGTGTGGACAGACCTGACTCTGTAAAGTTGTGTACTCCTACACTTGGTGGAATGAATGCTCTCAACTAGTTCCGTTGGGAAGGGGAAGCTGTGAGTGCTGGCTGGTGGTGGGTTGGAGGGGATATTAATACGGTGTTACTTCACATACAGTGCCTTGCAAAAGTATTCATTCCCCTTGGCGCTTTTCCTATTTTGTTGCATTACAACCTGTAATTAAATGGAATTTTTTTGGATTTCATATAATGGACATACACAAAATATCCAAATTGGTGAAGTAAAATGAAAAAATGTAAGTTTCCAAAAAAATATATAATTTAAACGGAAAAGTGGTGCGTGCATAGTATTCAGTCTTTGCTATGAAGCCCCTACATAAGACTGGTGCAACCATTACCTTCAGAAGACACATACTTAGTTAAATAAAGTCCACCTGCGTGCAATCTAAGTGTCACATGATCTGTCACATGATCTCAGTGTTCTGAAAAGCCCCAGAGTGCAACACCACTAAGCAGGGGCACCACCAAGCAAGCGTCACCA